>NW_009621358.1:9197-11078 GCF_000690535.1 Cariama cristata | reverse complement strand
GAATGTCGGATTTCTAGACAAACCTTGCACAATCAGGGAAACAGTGGGAACAAGAACTGTATCTGCAATCAGAGTTTACAGATCTTAGCACAGTTAGAGATTAAAAAAGAAAAAGAAGAGAAAGATTGTATTCGCTGTCTCATGAGGTAGATGAGAGGTAAGACGTGAATGAGACGTGATTGCCAGAAATAATACCAAAGGCATTGGAACAAACTGATAAGGTAATTTCATGTAAACTGTGACCCAAGACAAACTAAGACTTAAAATGAGACTGTTTTTCTTTACCTGTAGCCAAGAATCAGAGGGGGAACCAAAGCACATTTCGGAGTGGAGAGCTCTGATATTTACATGTAACTTTGGAAGGATTTTTAAATTCCCTAGCTGAAGGACAGGGTCATTTGCTGTACTTGTGATTTCAGCATGCAAGAATTATTCTTGAGAAAAACAGACACATTCTCCAGAAATGCTTTTGAAAAGTGGGGACAGATGAACTATCTGGGGAAAGGATTAAATTCGTGGCAGACACTTGAGCAGAGAAGATAACTAGCACTATAAGAAATCTAGGAATCAGGCCAGAGGCAGTCTTACTCTTCCACTGCAGGAACCACTGCTCAGATCAAACTGTAGGAAAAAAGAATACTTAGGGTACAAGAAGCCTGGAAGTGAAAGGCACCTTATGTGCTTTCTTCTGACAACAAGTAAAGAAGAAAAAAGGAAAAAGACAATACAAGCAGGATGTAGATATCTTACAAATGCGAGGGCACAAGCAGTGTGACTTCAAGAGGACTGGAGACACTTTGTGCCTCCACTGGAGCAAGTGACTTTCAGGTTTGAAGCTGTGGGTAAACATCCAGTATTCTTTCTTCCTTTTTTTTTTTTTTTTTTGCCTCCTTACTTTGACTACCCTGGAGCAACAAAGAAGAGAAGACCTGTTTTTTACCCAAACCTCTCAATGCACAAAAGTATTTTCTCTTTTAAGCCACTTATCCAAACTGTAATGTTATGCTTATCTTTCTCCTCTTTGAAGTGCTGCTGCAAAACTTACTAAAATTAATGGACAGATCTTGGCCACAGTATGTTTTGGGTTAATATGGTACCTCTACAGTGTCAACCAAGCACAGGTGTGAGCTTGTTCTCAAGTTCATAGTCATATCTACTGTGCACAGAAGGCGCAAAAATACTCACTCAAGCGTGTATCCATCTCTGGACATACAGAAAGTCTAGATCTTTCCCAATGAGTTCAACATTGGCAGGGGTCAGGCCTCAGCATAGTAATGTAACTGACTGTAAGTTTAGTTTTTGCATTGTCTTCAGCGTAGTTTTCCTCTGGGTTACATTCTCAGAGTTTCCAGTTTTCCTAGACTGTTCCCAAAATGCAGTTTGGATGTTGCCATTCTGTTGGTAAGAAGACTTATGTGTCTTGCATGGTTTATACTATATATTGCTGGATTGTACCAGCTGGCCTCAGGAGAGGAGAATAAGACTTGGCACTGCTTGGTTTCTTAGTAGAGATATCGTCAGAAAGACCAACCACAGTGACATTGCGTGTTAGCATGTGACCCTGCAGATCAGCCTCAGATAAGTTGGCTCACTAAACCCTTCTCCAGCTGGAGATACTCCCAAATCAGCTACTTCTGTACACTGTGTGGAAGCTGTGTGATCAGAACAACAGCCAGGCACACAAGCTCCTGAATGAACCTGAGTATGCATAGAGTCATGGTGGTCAGCAAGCCTGGCTCAACTTCATTTCACAGTGGGAAACTGCATGGATGAAAAAGAAAGTTAATAAACATAACACATGATCACCATCTCTTAAGAAATAGACTGATCCTGGCTGTAAAGAGAAAAAAAAGAAAATTTTTACCCCTCCAATTTTTCTCA
>NW_009621358.1:0-9166 GCF_000690535.1 Cariama cristata | reverse complement strand
GGCCTCCTGCCACTGAATTTGCCCCAATGCAGTGGTGATGCATGGGCGAGGAGCCTCCAGGCAGAATCTGTGCTACTCAGCAGGTCTGGCACAGGCTATGGCTCAGCCAAAGTGTGCTATTTCAGTAATGGAAATCAAACTATGTGTTTGAAACAAGATGTTTCTTCTGAGTGCCGGAGAGGAGAGTGGGCATTTGCGAGCTTAGAAAACACATCAACTTGCCATGAAGCCTATGAAAAATAATCTTTGTTTTCTTGAAAACAGTCTCTTGATTCCTGTCTGTTAGATGAAGTGCATTTGCCAATGTTTTGAAGTTACCTTTTGGTTTGTTTTTAAAGATAAAATGTTTTCTAAAAGGACTATAAACAAAGTGCTAAAGTTGTTTTTTAAAAATTGACTTATGTCGGAATTGTTTATAAACCTCCTCCAAACTATCACAGAATTGAAATAAGGATAAAAATGAGCTCCGTGGGTTTCAGATCACTAAGCCCAGTTCATTCAAGACTGCAGCGCTCTACAGAGCTGGTTTCTCTCTGCTTTTCTCCCTTAGTAACTCTTTTTCCAAAAATGGCTCCAATATTTTGCAGATAGGAATGCTAAGCAATTTTAAAAAATTGTTTGTACTGTCTGCTCAGTTTATTTCAATGTTATATTAAAACTTTAGAACCAAAGAATGAAGATTTGTGAGCAATAGCTACTCCCGCAACAAAACCTGTTAAATGCGTGTGGCACTGCTCACTTGGCTGCTCCTTCTGTGGGGTTTAGAAATTGCTGTTTGCAAAGGGCATATTTTTTGGTGTTAGGAAAGTTTGCCACACATGAGAACAGTATTAACTGTCATCTTACTTTTAACTTTCTACTTACATTCACAAAAACATGACAATTTGCCACACATGGGAAGGTCTTTTAAATTCATTGTCTCCTATGATAACGATAATTGTGGAGAAAGATGACTTTTAGCATGGAAATTTATCCAGTAGGCATTTGCAAAGACTCTCTATTCATGTACTTTTATATCTGTGCTGAATACATTCTCTGAGTCAAAGGAGCTTTTGAAAAATTGAGGTGGTAGTTTAGAAGCCAATTTTCTAACTATAGAAGCACAAAGCCTTCTGATGAATGATGGTATTTGATTGAACCTTCTGTATGTAAAGTTTATGCTGCAGATAAAGATAATATTAATTAATTTCTCTAAGTGCATACTAGTGCATACTTCAGAGCATGAGCAGAGTTCCTGAGTAAACTTATAACGTCGTTCTCTTGCTATTTTGGCATCTGTCTTCCATTTCTCATGTTGGAAGTAGTCTTATATATGGGAAGAAGCAACACTAATGCTTCCAGAAAAGGAAGCAAGACATCTCAGTTCTAAGTTCATTTGCCTTCTCCATCAGAAATTAGGCAGCATCCTTCCACTTCTACTGTGCTTCCCATAAACATGACCTGAAGACTCCAGCCCAGAAACATAATACAAAATTTCATAATAGTCAACATTAGTGTGGTGTTACATCCACGGAGGACCTGATTCTTCCACATCGTTATTTTGAAAAATTTTGAGTTTACCCTGCAGCCTGGAATATTTTGGCCTGTGTATAGGCAAAGGAATTGAAGCTAGGACTTCCCTGGTTACTCAGAGAAATGTCATCTGGGAGGTTTCCAAACTTAGGCATATTTGGACTTTCAGGCTACTGCATACTGCAGCACTATCATAACAAAATCAGTCTGAGTAAATTGATGTAATTTTGGGTAACATTCCAAAATTGTTAGCAGTGTTTTTAGTTTTGAGGGAAACTTTGAAACATGTGAATAAAAGCAGTTAGACTTAGAAGAAAATAAAAGATGTCTTTAGTCTTTTGTTGTATACTTTATTCAGTACACAGTGGAAAGTGTTGGGCAATTATAATTACCATTGTTGTAAATAGCACTGCCTATAATTATGCTATTAGATAATCCCCCTGCAAAACAGCAGTATTTTTTATGGAGATATGCTAGTAACTATTTTATTTTCAGTTCTAGAAAAAAGGCATAGTTTATTTCACTGAAAAAGCTCCTTTAATGGAAAAAATCTATTTCTTACATCTGGATTATCAGGTAAACACATGTATTATTGCAGCTGACAGTTGAAAAGCCATGATGCACTGTAAGGAAGCTGAGTGTGTTCACTAAAGGTCCTAAATTTCTGGCAGACAACCAACTATTCCAGATTTTCAAGGAAACATTTATGGACATCTGGTAGTGCTCTCTTAAAATTTTATTTACTTTTAATGTCATTATAAAACCATTTCATAGACTGCAGAAATGTTTCTTATTGTTTTACTTTGTTGTCAATGTCTAAGTAATAGTCCCACTTTTAGCAAACACTACGCAGTTTAGCAGCTGTGTGCCAGAGCATTGCTTCATTTTTCTGATGAAAAAATGTATTTCATATGAAGTAGGTCAAGGAAATATTCAGTTGTTAATATGGACTGGCTGCTAGTAGAGGATAAGAAAAGGAAATCTTGTATTAACTGTCATCTTTCTTTTAACTTTCCACTTACATTCACTAAAACATGACAAAGAATTATAGAAGGGAAAACCCACTTAAGTAGAAAAAAACACTATTACTCTTATTTTGCCTTAAAAAAATGAAAAGAAGTTGCAGGTAGATGCGGTACACAGCAGTAGGTTTAGAAGGAAGAGATCATAATGAAGTTTTAGGATCATGCCTTTGTCTTTCAGAGACCTCCTTGGCTAGTTAAGGTGTCCCTCAGGCTTTGGTGGCTGGGCACTCCTTCCTCTTGCCATCTAGCTTGGGCAGATGAATTCATCTGGACTGTCCCTCTCACAGTCAGATGTGGCAATATTCAGTATTGTTCTGCTTTTTCACTTGGCCTTTGAGTTTAAAATGGAATTGAATTAGTTTGAATTAGTTTGAAATTCATATGGAATTGAATTAGTTTGAATCGGCGTCATCTGAAGTTGGACTGAGAAAGGGGGAAGGACTCTGCTCAGCAGACAATGGTTCTGGTTCTGGTATTGCAGGGCCAAAATGGTATGAAAGGCAACTCTGGGGTAGAATCCTTGCTCTGGGATATTTAATTCCCACTGACTTCACCATGGTCATATGTTTACGTTCTCCTTTGTCTTGTAGATTTAAGGTGGGAGCTCCAGAAAAAAGCTGAATTTGCTCTTTCTCAAAAATTATTCTGAAAAATACTTTTAGAAAATACTTTTATAAAGCTTTGGTGGCTCAGCAAGACTGTGAAATAAAGCCTACTATGATTTTTATTGTAAGTTAACCTGAAATTAAAAGATAGTTGAACCGTATAAGAAATATAGATTTGTGCATTAGGGTTCTTTTTTCTTTCAATTCAAAATAGAGTTTCCATAATCTGAATCTGCAGGATTTGGTTTATCCATAGTGTTTACTACCTGTGCAACATAATCCCACTTGAAATAGAAGGTAAACACTGCGGAGAGCAGAGCTAGGTTAACACTGAGCACTTTAAGTGTTTTTTCTTTCAGCTCCACAGTTTGTTAGTTGCTTTCCTACAATGTTCTTTTGATTTCTCTATGAAAAGAAAAAAAAAATATAGTAAATATTCCTACCCAGGAACCATGAAAAATACCTTCGTCACTTGCCTTCTTCATAGATTATTTTTGCAGGAGTTAAGTTTTAACTTTAACATCTAAGGAATTGGATAAGATTTAGATGAAACTGTGCTAACATAACTGTAAAACTACATTACTTTATGATTTCATCCTGAAATTTTTTACCTAAATGTTTATTATTTTGCAGATTTCTTCCAATAAAATGTTCACTCTTTGATAATTTTTCTTCATTAAACTGCCTCAGTATTTAATTGTGTGTGACTATTTGATGAAACCATTTTCATGCAACACACAAAGGCCAATAAGACAATCAGTAAGAGAATACTGCTAAAGACATGATATTCTTTTCCCTTTATGTCATTGCAGCCAGATTCCTCGATTCAATCTTTCTTGCCATAGAGGTAGCTATTCAAAAGCAAGGCCTTTTAGATGTGCATTTATTACAACTCTCCTTAAGCAGCTTAATGAGTAAAGGCAACCAGGAAAAAGAATAGCAAAGGGTGTTATTGCTGTCATTTAAACAGCAAAACCACATTCATTGCTCACGGTGAAGAAATATGTTATGGTCATGAAGAAAAGATTCATCCCAAAGGACAGAGTTTGTCACTGCAGTTTAAACCTGGCTGCCCTGCTCAGGCACTATGTAAGAAATAGTTTTGCCATCTCTGACCTACAGTCGCTCAATGCCCTTCTGCTTTTTGATATTGGAAAACTGGCTGCCAGACTCTTCCTGTTAATGTGTCAATTAGTTTGGAATTGATTTTTCACTTCTGTGATAGGTGTAGCAACATGGGCAAACATGAAGATGGCATTCTAATTTGTTTTAATGAAGAAGGATTTAGCAGAATTCATGTAATCATGGTGCCTGTTATTTTGATTGCATTACCTAATTGTCTGGTGTTTTCAGTGCAGTATCATCCTCATCCTGTAGCATTTTATTTTGTAAATTGAAGATTCATTCAACTTGCAAATGCAGGTTGAATTTGAGTTGAATCTAAATTGCTGCTTCTAATTAATTTTTAATCTTCACCAATCTAATGAGAGGCCCACTGTGGAAAGAGGTCATCTTGAAAGATTTATTTCAGTGCAAGGCTTACTAGGATGAAGTCAGTGTCAGACAATTTGTCATTCTTTATCCTCAAATCTTACTCTTCATGTGTGTGTTGTCAGCACTATTTTCTCAGGTCATGCTCAGTACCAGTAGTGACTCTGGACCTTTAAATGTGGGAGCACTTTGATCAGTAAAACGTTATTAAAATATTTTTTGTCTCCATATTTCCTGTTGGTGGGTTGGGCTTTTCTTGACAGTAACATTTAACAGTGTAAGAAGTATACTACTTGAGAAAAGGTGTAGATCTTGCCACTGAAAGAGAAAGATCAATTTATGCTGCATGATGCCTGAGGGAGCTATTCGCAAAGCTGAGTTGACATTTTTAGTACAGCTGTAATTCTTACCTTGTATGAGATCTCTCTGCTGATTTTATTTGACGTCCTCATGCTCAGTGCCATGTGAGTGGAACTGTCATGATAATAAGGGGACATGTGCTACTGCTGCTATATATGAGCTTCCACCAGATCTCGGTCTCTCGGAAGGTTAATGGTTTTACATGGACACCAACAGCTTCCTCAACTGGTGAGGCAATCCGTGTTTATAACCCTATTGTTTCAGTTTAAGATGGCTAGGGAAAACATCTGAAAATATCACAAAAAAAGCTGTTGCAGCTTTAGCAATGAAAAAGCGAAAGTAAACCAATCTATGCAATTAGCAAAGCATGTCTATCCAGATAATTTGTGTTTTGACATATGCGAGATTTAAACACAATGATAATGTGAAAGCAGTAGATGCGCAGAGTAAATACCATGATAGACATACAGGAAGCTTTCATCTCAGAATTTCACACAACACTTTATAAATTGTACTGAATGCAGCAGCTCACACAAACAGAGCAGTATTTTTCCTTCTGATTTATACGAGCTTGCTCTTTATCATTGTGATGTATAATCTTTTTTGGGTGGAATTTCAAACTTAATTCTTCCTTACTTTTACAGGACCAGGACTGTGATAAATATTAAAACCAGTATGGAACACTACACCTACAGCTAAATCACTGAATGTAAAACCCAGACACTTCCACACAAACTGGGGATATTTTTATGTTCTGTAATACTTTTTTTTCTTCCCGCATTACAAACCCTCTGAAAAATGTTGCATGTTCCAAACTGCTGAAGTTTCCCTTTTCATTTATTGGCTGTTTATGGCTTTTAACTCTATTCATTATTTTGTTTTGATGTAGTGGTTCTTCTACAGCAAATTTCTTCAATTTTCGGGCAATGATGGGAGGTATCCAATGAGAATCATGGTCAGGATGTTTTATTTCTAAGTGTACTTTTTAATTGCAGGATATTTCTGTGTCTTTTCCTGAATATACTCAGTGTGGGCACACCCTGTTGTTGGGTTGCTACCAATTCCATCATGTCTTCAAAAGAAAGCAGCATTTGTTTGCCTGCTGGATCAGACTAAGCTGAGCATGACCATAACTAAAAAGAAAGATGTTTCGAAGGGTGGTTCCTACTTGAAGAAAAAAAAAGATACTGGAGAAGACAGATCCCTCCCGTCTATAACCATGGCTAAAAATAATATCCAGAACAATAAACAAATTACTTCTCAACTGCACTACAGAAAAATGAAAGCTATTGCAGGTTTTAAGACTGCAGAGAATATTATTTCTTGCATAATGTGATTTTTCTCAAATTATGGAAAATTCCCCAATTGTAAACTAAATGGAATATTTATCTACCAAATACATAATATGTTTGCAACATTACCAGCATGCATATTGACTTTATCTATAGTGGAAGGCTGAACAGGCTCAGTTACTAGGTTGCTGTTGTCCAGATCGTTGAACTGCTTGGCACAGTTTTGGCCAATGCCAATGACCACTCTTTCAAATAATACCTAGGTCTAATTTGGGGGACAAAACAGGTCAGGAATCCTTCCCTTTGGAGGTTTAAATAAGGCCACCAGGAGGAAGTGAATTTTTATCTATATGGGCTGAAAGCAGACTGTGTTGCTCTCAGGGCTAGAGAGTGGACTTGGCCATATTTGCTGAAGCAGATTTACTCTGGGCTGGAGCCATGCTCAGTAAATAGGGAACACACCAGTATCTCCTGAGACATGGAAGTAAAGCTGGACAGGCTCACTGGTGGAAAACGTTGAAGAAACTCAGACTCTTTCCAGTGATTTTTGTGGCTAGACTACTCTTTTTTTTTTCATGGGGCAGTGACACCCAAAGGAAAATTCATCCCAATATATAAACCAAATGTTCAATGAAGTGCAGAAGTCTGGGTGCATGAGTCATACACTTTCTCTGCTATATTGGATTGTAGATATCTTTTGAATTGTTTTTATGAATTTGAGAGACAAAAAAGCAACATTACAACCAGCCACAACAAAAACTACTGACAGGAATCTTCGCAAATTTGGAGCTGGAGTGATAAAGTTTGACAAGCTAAAGCAGCGGTAAATAATGAGCTTATCCTTTGAAGTTTGTGTACATATATGAAAATTCTCAAGGGTTTTAAAAAACCACCATCATTTGCTTATGTTTGACACATGACATTGAATGCTTGGAAGCTTGCTTGCCTACTGTCTAGATAGGAACCAAATTTGGCAACTTAAAGGTACCATCCAGTGAGCTATGGCATGGAAGAGAAAAACTAAACAGCAGATCAGCATAACCATTTTTTTCAAGAAAACAGGTTGGTTAGTCTATGCAGGAGAGAGGGTCCAGTATTTGTCTTAGTTCATGTATTGTGTAAATTGAGATGCTGTTCTGTTTTGTTTTCTGGTAGTGGTATTAAGAAGGTCTGATCTCATCCGTCAGTTTTCACTGTGCTGTACAGATGGAGGTATCAGGTGGTAAAGTTGACACTGGGGATGTTCATAGACTCACTGGCCTTGAAGTCACAGATGGCTGCTGTTTAGGCCACAGATGGCCTAAAATGGCAACGTTATCTGTTCAATGTGTCATTTGCTTTCTGGTGAATTCTTTGGTTTACAATGAAACAGAAAAATGCTTGGCACTGACTGCTGAGACTAGAGTCAGCGGTTGGCCATTATTCCTGGCAAAGAGGTTATTTCCCCATTTTCAACAAGCCAGCTTGCTAAAAATGTGCTCAAGAAGAAATGTAGCAAGCAAAGATCTTGTCAAGATCTCAAAAGTTTAGAGGTTCCATGGTGGTACCTCGGAAGTGAAGTCATTAAAAGCTTCTGTTAATAGACTTTTCAATTCTGAAATCAGGACTCTTTTTGGACAAATCCTTTGCTTGGAAAGAAGCAATTACTCTGGGCTCAGCTTCCACTCCTGTACCCACATTGAGTTACAGTCTCCACATCTTTCCCCTATAGTTAAATGTCTTCATAATGAATCATTTCCATGCATCCCTGAGAAATACCACTTGGAAGGGCTATAAGCTACTGTTTTCACTGCCTTGCACTGGTTAGATTACACAGTGAGCAATGGGATATTTTTTTTTTTTCTAGAAATGTTTATGATGGATAATTATTTCGATTGATAAGGGAAAAGCAAATTAAAACCTACACCATTCTGATTTGCAGCTAGGGTAGTCTTTACACTTGTGAAGTGAATGTAAAAAGTAATCCTTTTGGCTTCTTAAAAACATATATACACTTTGTCAAGATGTAAACAGTTTCCCCAGATGTAATCCAATAAAGAATCAGGCAGCAGAACATTATCTGCTGCACTTCAAATCTGCTTTACAAATCTCTCCAGCGAAAGTTTGGAAAAAAATTTAAGATGCTGTCAATGCCATGTGCTATTTCAAACAACAATATACGGAAATCTGAGGGAGCAGCAAATAATACTTTATAAAGAAAAAAAATTCTTGAATGACTTAACTTCTGCATAGCAAGCAAACAGAAGGGAGCGGTGCTATGGTTGGGAATGAGCATCTGTTTCTCTCAGTAGTGTTGTCCACCAACAGCTTACTGTACAAACTGTAGCTTTGTGTTACTGACACTTGCATACAGGGTTCGCATCAGCATTTGCCACTTCTCCATGAAAACATGTAAACAAACTAGAAACAAAGAGCCCAGGTGGACTGCACAAGAGTTCTCCCTATAGATACAGGATTCATGTTGTAAGTCTGTTTCTAAAAAATTATTTTGCCATCTCCCTCTCCATCCCTGGCACTCCTTATGGTTAGCTGGCACTCTGCGTAACTACTTGTTTAGAAATGTCAGACTTGGTAGCTTTTCCTAATTTGTGGTTGGAATGTGAAGACAACTGAGGTACTCTTCTAATTACTTTCTCTTATGGAGGGTATGCAAACAGGCTTTTGTCTGCTGTTATGAGTGGAAAAGTCTGAAATCTAGCTCTTTGTAACACATTTATACTTATTTTCATGTTGGTAAAGAAGTCTTGTCAGAAGTCTTGAACAATAAATCCTAAGCTTTATTTTGGGCTCTTCTTTTTAAGAGAAATTAAAATAAATTAAAATAATAAATTAATTTAAATTAAAATAATATTAGTTAAAATAATTAAAAAATGATTAAAAT
>NW_009621357.1:88991-89972 GCF_000690535.1 Cariama cristata | reverse complement strand
TATATATATATATTTCTCAGTCAAAATATTTTTTAAATTTATATAAAAGTAGGTGTGTTTCATCAGTCAGGCATAATTTTACAGTTTAAAAAAGATTAGAAATCAAACAAAATGCGCATAACAGTTGTACAATATACATGTACATCATACAAAACAATATACATGGAAAAATACACATGGAATGGAGCAAATACTATGAGACCTTTAACTTCCAAATTGGCTTAGATTCAAAAATGCTGTATATTGAAGCAATATTCAAGTCTTGTCCCTTAAGCACTAAAAGGTTGCTGAACTCAAATAAATTGAAAGGTATTAAATTACCTATGTTACACTTATATTTGATGCTTCAAGTGACTGCCAGGGAACTTACTGAGTACATGCCCTTGCATTCTCAGAATGTAGGACGTGTGTAGCTAAGCCAGCAGTTTCATGTCGCACAAGCAGAAAAGACCTCAGCCAATTTGTGTGCTGGATGTCTCTCTGTAGACTGTAAAGATGGAAGAGGTATATGGGGGTGAATCAGAACATGTTCAGGATGGACATCTGTCATACTTCAGGATTTTCCTGGAGCCAGGGAAAGTTTTTGCCATCTATACTTATTTTCTAAAAGCTTGAGCAAGCTGCATAGTTCTGCCACTGACCTTTTGCAGTCTTGGAAAAGGATTTCTCAGCCCTTAGGTTCTTAAACAATTCTTTTAAGATTCATAGAAGCAAATCATTCAGGATTGTTATTTTTTTTAACCTTTAAAGGCAGAGCATTCTTAGCTTGCCATTTTTTTAACCATAGTTCCTCTTGCTTTTCATCACTCTACAGGCTTTAATAGTAAAGCAAAGATTTTAATTAGCTGGACATAAGTGCAGGATTTCATGAACAAGAGTGTATTTTGTACCTTAGTATTTGTTGTCTTTTTTCCCATTCACTGTTTATACAGAATCTCTTCACCTGTTTCAAATCCTCCCCCCCCCCACGCCTCCCCACCT
>NW_009621357.1:53555-88974 GCF_000690535.1 Cariama cristata | reverse complement strand
TTCACTTTTTTTCTTTTAGTTGTGAGTCGTGGTGACTCAGAGGATGTATGGGCAATGCAAAAATGTGTCCGTCTGAGGGGGTGCTTGTGGAACTCCAAGGAATGGAGTATCTTGCCTCAAAACTACTCACGTCTTTCTGTTTCCTGAGATGTCACCCAGCATAACATTTGACTGGGGTCCACTGTGAGCCTAAGATTTTTTTCGTCTGTTTTCTCTTTTCACTTCAAAGCTTTGGAAATAATCTGAGGTCTGTGTTTCAGCCCTACAGGACAGTGTTTTTATAACATGAGACAAAGGATGTGTCTTACATGCTCCAGAATATGGTAGGAATGCGTGCAGTGGTATTTGAGGATGGAAAACCTTTGGGGATAGAGCTGAAAGACTGTACAGAGCAGAAACAGCCAAACCAGACACAGCCTTTTCACAATGTCTATGGAGAGTGCTCCTTGGAATATTCCCCTCTCTGAACCACTCCCTGGTTAGGTCTCGGAGTGAGCTAAATGCATCTCTTCAAAACAGAGCCTGGGAGCTAAGTAACAATTACATCACATGGACAATCAGGGAATCTGCTCCTGGCTTTGCTCCTGGGTATTATTTTACTTAGCAGAGTAGGTGCAGTAATCTGCCTTCCAAGCGCTCCTTACATTTTGGACTACTTCCACATTTATCTATTGCATTTATATTTCCTTGGATTTGACACAAGTGCATTTGATGACAGTTGTCAGAATCAGGCAGTCTGGCTACTTAAAAGTACCTAATTAACCAGGAGCTACATCAGCTATGACAAAGGCACTGAGGTCTTTCCCTGAGACCAGGTACCTTAGTTAAAGACTGTGTTCCTCTGGCTTGTCTGCCAGCTACTATTGTCCAGCATGAATTTTTTGTTTTACAGTCACTGAATTACTAAAGCCACTCAAACATTTCAAATATTACACAAAATATGTTATGCATACATTTTATAATCTTTTGTACCCTTCCTATCTTCCCATGTTGTCAATGAAGTATCATATTAATAAATGAACATACGATACTTATTTATTTATTATTACATTATCAGTAAGACATAAGACTTGATATGAAGACCTAAAATGCACAGTTCACCCTTTTTTACTGGTTTCCTACGTTACTCTCATTATTAAAAAAAAAAACCAAAACAACTTTGTTCCATGTTTCCAATTTGCTTCTTTTTCAAATTCAGCTTTCAGCAATTGCTTCCTTTTATGGCTTTCTCAGATTAAAGAGCTCTTTAGTAGTAATTTTCTTCTTCTTGAAGCAGATTTATAGACAATAAGCAAATCATCTCAGTCTTCTTTTTCATAAACTGTACTGATAGCTTATATACTCTCTTTTTCCTTGATTCTTTTATGTCCATTTTCCCTTTTTGTCTGTGAATATCACAATATTCTATTAGCTCTTTTAACATTGTCTCTAATTTCATTGTCACATATCCAAAGGCCACGGTAGCCTTTGTTTTTAGAAGTAGTCCGTAGTGAGTTGCTTGTGTGTTATGATTCCTGAATCCTACCTAGTCACTACTTTTCAGGATTCAGTCCTCCATTTTGTTTGCCTGAGCCACAGGCTCTGGAATTCAGCAGATTTGACTTTCCTTCTTTTTATTTTTTGTCAGAGAATACCCTCTGTGTTACTTGCAGATTTTACCAGCGCTGGTTTAACTTTCAAGTCATTAGTGAGATGTATTAATAACCTTGACCTACTAAGCAACTCTGTGGAGCTTCACAAGAAGCATCATCTCTCTGACGGGAGAAAGAACCTCATGAAATTATCTGATACCTTTGTTTCTGGCAGGTTAGCAATGCATATTAATAAAGGCATTTTGGGACCACCCAATGATCTTGGAGGAACAGACTTTAGCAGCCTTGCCTTACATCTGTTTAGGAAGGTCATCCTCGCTGCCTAAAAGGTTTGCTGTGTTAGTGATCTGTATTATGGTTTAGGTATGTTTCTCAATATATGCTGGTGATATGCAATACATCCTCTCTGAAAGACTGTATACATTTTTGCCTTGTATTCTACTTTTTGGTTTGGAAGGTTCATCCAGTAGTCACCTCATTAATTTTTAACTATAATCTATCCCCCCAAAAACTATTTCTCTGATGAAATACTGTTGACTAGTTTTCCATAAGCAAAGATGCAGAGAAACGTCTAGAAGGAAACAAATAATTTAATTGTAGGTGTTTTCCGTTTGAGGAAGTGACTTCACATTTACATAGCTATCCGCCTTCCATGTCAAAGTTTTGCATGATTGCAGGATCTGTGGATTGAGAAAAGGAAAGAGGCAGTAGGAAGCATGTATTTCTCAGTATCAGGTAAGAGAATGATGCTATCTTCATGCAAGGCTCTTGTCTGAATGTGGCTTTGTAAGACAGTTCTGCAGCTCATGTAAGAAGGGAGAATGTAAAGTCTACACTGTTAAACAGTGCTTAGTGTTGACATATTTAGAACAATATTCAGTCTCTTTCTGCCTTACATATGCCTGTTGAAACAGAACCACATAACAAAAACATGTGACCTGTGTTATGTGAAAGATAAAATTATCTCATTGTAATAATGCCCTTTTGCTGTAAAAGCTCATTATGAATCATTTTTATTTTAAGGTAATCATTAGCAAATCATCACACACAAAATCGGGGAGGCTATTCCATTTTCCAATAGTTTGTTCATATGTCTTTTGAAGATACGAACAAAGATCCTGCTAGCAAATAATTTTATTAGGTGAAACTATTTCCTTTGCTGTTTCCGAGCAAGATATTATCAAATTCAATAGCACCAAAAATATACTCCGTAACTTGATATTTATAAATTGCCACAGTCGGAAATGAAGCTGGATTAGTTCCAGAATAGCTTTTTGAGATTCTATTTAGACTTTTTCTGTAGCCCAGAAAGTTCAGAGTTTCACACTGGTATCATTCCTCGAGGTTCCTAGATTGTAAGAGTGAAATCTATCGCACAATTGCTGAATGCAGACTTGTAGGCAAGCTGCAATAACTCAGTGCATCACTCAGAATTATCCTGGCTCGAGGGAACATTTAAAGGTTCTCTCAACGAGTTTATGTACAATGAATTGACTGTTGCTCATATATATCTGTTACTTAATGGTGATACCATATCCAGTAAAGTATTTATTTTAAGTTAGACTGGAAAAATAATTTTTATTTTGATAATAAGAACAGAGTATAACTCAGGAAGCTATATGTTTAAAATAAAAGATTGTCATGCTTATATCTACCATTATAATTTTAATTCTTTCTCTTGGAAATACTCTGGAGGTGATCTTTAATTACCTGAATACACAGTACTTTTTCCACAGGATCCTTAACACCATTAAAGTTAGCTGATGGATTATGTTTGGGATAAACTATACGTTCAGTAGTTTTATGAACATTTTTTGGTTGCTTACCTCTATCATAGTTATTCTCCTGTGTTCAAATGTCACAAAGAATACACTGATGGGTTTTTTTTTGCATTTCTTTTTAGAGTACTCCTTGCTGTTAGCACAAGCTTGCTGCTATTGTAATGCTACTGCATGGCTTCCTAGGCATGGATGTGGCATGCATTTGGCCTACTTGCAGCCCAAAAAAACTTGGTGTGTTACCGCAGTTTTCTGTTTGGGTAGACTTAACTAGGAGTGCCTTCTGGCTGATGTTTGAACATCTTAGAAGAGGAGACAAGAAGGGCATTGCTGACATCTGTTAAAGAATAAGGAGTGAAGTGATCGGCTCACATTCAGGCCAGTATCTGGACAAGTAGCCTCCTACCCGCTAGGGAGCAAGGGAGGCTGCTAAGTTTCACTTGTGTACCCACCATGACCCAGTTTGATCTCGCCAGCAGTTATGCTCTGTGAAGCCAGCAGAGGGAATGAGGTGAGGGTTTGTGCAGAGAAGCAGAACAGCAGTAACTCACATTAGTAGCCATCCACAGCTGTAAAAGAAACTCTGACCCAGACTTTTGACAGCGTTATTTTGGGAGAGTGGTAATCTTAATTACTCAGGTATACCTGAGTTCTTGTTCTGTTCTATTTGTCTTTTTAATTAAATAGACAATTTTTTTCTTAAATCTCTTTGATTCCTACTTCCCCACCCTGCCACCTGCAGTGAGGGGGAAGTATTGCCCCCACCCCCCTCACCCCCCAACAATTTCTGAATTTCTGGCCGGGACTTTGCGCTAGTATAATCTGAGTAGTTTTAGTAAGACCTCTTACAAGATCTTCAGACTCCTAATATTACCAGTTAAATAAGTATGCTGGCTTTGTATAATCTAGTCACCAGATCTCTTCTTTTTTTAACTCCTGGGAGACAATAGAAGAAAAAAATGACTGATCGACTGAGTTTTTGTATACTTTGAGGTATATTCCAAGAAGCCCTGGTAGCACAGCTCCTACATGGACCATCTTGTCCAGGAGCTAAGGGGAAGGCACTATCAAGGCTTGTATGTAAATGGAACATTCTTGATTCAAGCATCCTCAAATATGATGTTTGTAAGGCTATGACATATGGCAACATGTGCCTGTGTATCCTGCAATCTATTCTATGCAAAACCACCATAAATTAAAACTTTTGCTTTTTTCATTTCAAAATGTACAGTTACATATGCAAAAGTCAACGTGTTATAATATTCCATAGTGATGGCTTTAACATTTAGATACCCATTTATTGAAAGAGATATCCTGAAAGAAGGAGAGGGGAATAAAAAAACCATTCAGATGGAAACAATAGCAGAATAGAACCAGCAGAACTATTTAGAAGTAGCTTCACCTCACTGGAGTGTGAGAATAAATCATCATTTTGGAAAGGTATGTGGATGAAATTTGAAATGGATATTCTCACAGTTTTACAAAATGTAGAAGTAGCATTGCATATTTCTTTTCAAGGCATGGAGTTGTTGTCACTGGTCTTTCTCCTCAAAGTAGCAAAATCAGAAAGGGCAATGACAGTTCCAGAGATAAGCAACATGACTAAGAAACACTGACTAATGCTTTATTCAAATGCAGAAATGGCAAATAGGCATTTTGACTGCAATGTACTGCCTGAATTATTAAATAGCTGAGGAATGAAAATGATCAGAATTTTGGCAGGCTTCTTAAAAAGCTTATGCAGAGTTTGCCTTTTCCTTAATTGCTGCTCTTTCTAGGGGAAAAATGTGTAGATTTTATTAGTTTGTTTCATCTATTTAGGTTAACTCATTGATATTATTAGAATTAGCTCTCAAAACACAACATTTCATGAATCCCAAAATCTGTAGAACAGTCTTCCCTCTGCTGCTTTCATTAATAAACTAGAAATCAAGAAGGCCGGAATTCTCATCTCCTTTCTTCCTTTGATATGTTCTTATGATTTTCTTATGCTTCACAGTCCTAATCTTTGTTGACCAAATTTAATTACCCTGTCTCAAAGGCAGAACTGTTTGGGCTTAAAACGTCTGCCTACAGTTGTATTGTGATGTTGAATCCTTTAGCACACCAGCAACAGAAATGGGTCTATAGACAATGTTTCCACTTACATTCGGATACTGACATCACCATGGTGAGTAGGAAGCAGATATTCTCACCAAGGCTAATGTTATACACTACACAAGTGGGATGCTGCACTAGTGGGACAAAACGGGTAACTGTTACTGTTGCAGAAAAAGACGTGGTAACATGGAAAAGGAAGATCCTTTGTAAGTTTCCAGAACCTTGAAAGTCTGGAAAATTAAGCTGCTGCTTTTGAATAATTTCTTTACTGCCTCAAGTGGAGGAAAAAGTGGAAAATGGACAGCTCTCTAAAGAAAATAAGTGGCAGGAACTTAAATTTTTTTATCACTTCAAGGTTTTTTTAAAGAAGTCAGAGAATTCTAATTAATGATTTTTGGACATCAGTTAGACCAGTGCAGGATAAGAGGATGGACTAGATGACTTTTTAAAGTCTCTTGATCTGTTTTCTCTGTGTTCTGCCTTTTTTTTAATGTTACAAAGAATATGTTGGCTGCATACAATTTGAAAAATTACATAAGATATATTCTCCTACAACCCTGCATATAAATACATACTACTTTTCAAATCTGTGTAGCCATTTATAATAAAAGTCTTACTTTAAGTGTGTGGTTTTAATACTCTAATAGTTTAATTAATTGATACATACTTTAATGCATTTTTCTCTCCTACATGCATAGCATATGCAATTAGACATTAAAAACTTATGTCTAGCATCAGTATAGTCAGTGTTGTTCATAATATCTTTGCTTTCCAAGGTAAAAATTAAAAAAATCATTCTATTTTGCTAACTTTTGGACATTTTACTTTACATTTACATTACACATTTTTGCTGTGTGCATCAATAGGACGACCAAATAATAAATGTGGATTAGGATAAAATTCAGGAAACTTGGATTCCTGTTATCATACATACACTCAGGTTTTTAATTTTACAAACTGTGAAAGTTATAACTGTGTCATTTAGAGATGATTTGGTCTATAAACGATTATTGCTGCAAAAACTGAGTACACAGTTTCTGACTACAGAAATGCTTAGATCAGTAGACAAAGGAAACTGAGCTTGCTTAGCTCTAAAAAAAATCAGATTACTTTTTAAATTGTCTAGGCAAAAAACTTGAGGTGTATCATCTTAGGCTCATAATTTGAAAGTTGGGGCAGTTCTTGCTGTCTTGGCTTAGCAAAGGACAGAAAAGGAATAAATGCTTCAGCCAGGGTTATTTCATGTTGATACTATTGATCTGGTTCCTCTTGTGATGAAAGGTCGTGTTGGCTGCTAAAAAGAGAAAGTGGTTGAGCAAAAGGCCACTGACTTAGAGCAAGGTGATTGTTAGAGGTGGCTCAGTAAATATTGTCCTTTCAGCTGCAAGCCGAGCTGGGATTTCTGCAGAAATTGTTGCTTCTTTTTTATTTCACTGAGTTCAAGAGGCCAATTCTGAGTGTTGAACTGAATAATACGAATAACATAAGGTTTAGGAAAAGTACAGATCTCCAGTACAGCAGTCATATTCTGTCAGCTGAATTTTTTTATATATATATATGTATGTTTTTATATATCTCTCTCTGAAGTCTGTATATGTATATTTGTGTATGTATAGATATATGTATAAGTGTATATATATAATCCCAAGGGTGTGGGGTTGTTTTTTATTCCAAGGATTTGGCAGTAATTGAAAAGGGATTAAGGAGATATAAAGTGAGATCACCTTCATTCAAAGCTTGTGTTTGTTTATGAGGTGGGATCTGAAAAGCAGAACCAAGGCAATATTTATTTTGTCTGTTTTCTCCAGGCTAGCTACAGAGCTTAGTTTTTTATGTTTATTGCTTCAGGTTAGTTTCAATCTCCAAATGTTGCAATAGGGGAAAAAAAAAAAAAAAGGATGAATAGAAGACAGTGTTTGCTAGATTCTGATAAATGAACTATTGGGCATCCATGGATTCCTTAGAAGTCTTTTGACTTCCTTTGTCCTCCTTTAGGATTTTCTAGTGTCTTTGTACTTCTGTCTTGTTTCCAAGGTCTCAAGGATGTAAATGGAAGGATTTTCACTGTAGAATTCTTCTCTGTGCTAGCAACATCTATGTACATATCAGTCTGACATGGAGGTTCAGTAGTTCAGAAATAGAAGTTCAGAAATAGAATTTCATAAACTGGGTATTGTTTGTCCCTGACTGTTCTCCAGGTTGAAATATATTCCCTTCTTCTTTTCTAGGTTCTTTGGTGAGCATTCTGGTCACTCTGCTTTTAACTGGTTCAATCAAATGCACACACATTGACTACATAGAGTGCTGCAGTCTACTTTCATGTTATCCCTAATCTTTCTGTTTTCAGGCTTGTTTTTTTAAGGACGTTTCTTGCATTTTCTCAGTATTTTGTGCAGTCCAGCTTTTACTAGAATTTACATTATTGGTTTCCCCACCCATTACTGAGTTTGTTGTTCATAATGGGAGGTGACCATATCAGCACCATAGAGTCAGTTTTGTAATATGGATTCTGCTAGTTAAATACTGAGTCCTCAGAGGTTTGAAAGTGGTCTCTGAAAAATCCAGTGACTACTTCATGTGAAGGGTGGAGAAGCAGTACTGACAACTTAGTGCAGGGTGAGTTAGATTAAACACAGCGAAATAACATTTCAGGGTTTTCTACAGTTTCTGCAATCACTGGGAGTGACATTGAGATTTTTCAAAGTAAACTTTGTGTCTCTGGAGATTGCCTATACAAGCATTATGCATCATGCAGCCTCACTTAAGCTCTTTGAAAGCTTTAAATGTTCCATGGTCTTCATTTGTCCTCTACAAAAGAACAAATTTCACTGTGACTGAGTCCGTGTCTTCGCTTGTTGAGTAGACATTGACTATGTGCCAAATGCAGCAGTGAATAAGTTGAGTTTGGTTTGCTTACCTGGAGATTTTTTCCAAGGCTGGGTGGCTTTTAGTTTTGTTTTCCAGAACTGTAGAAGAAACGTCTTCTGAAGAGCAATGAAGAAAATGAACAGCAAAAAGAAAATGAAATGGAGAGGCGTAGTCTAGGGTTCACTGCCTGTTTTGGAAGAGCACGTTAGTATATGAGGTCTCAGCTTGTCAACTCTGTTTACGTGTGACTCATATAGGGAGTCACGGTGCATGAAAGCATGTCTGACAAAACAGGATGAGCCTCCCCACATAGGCAGAACAGGACCAGAAAGTGGGGAGTGTGCAGTGAGGGCTCTAATGTTGGCAGAAGTGTATGGTCTTATGGCTGAAGAATGAAGCATGCAAGTGCTGTAGTACAGCTATGAGAAATGAAGGGTGATCTGGGTGTTGTACCTTTCACAGTTAAATAGAGATTTTTGGTAAGTGCCTCATAAAGAAAGGAAGTATTGTATATTTATTTTATCAATGCTGCATTCTTCAGATTGGAAACTTGTGTCCAGAACAGACACTAATGCCCTTAAATAGGATGAAGTGAAAGATATTTTTCATTAACAATTTGAAGATACCTGTATAGTTCATGGATTTTAAATATTTTTAAGAATCAGTTTATGTTTATATATAACACTGTTTGAACACTTCTGAAAAGATCATCCCCTCATACACATTAGTACGTGATTTTTGGAGCTGGGTTAAGAAAGGATCATGATCAGCAGAATTCGCTCAGACTTTAGCCTAGAGCTGTGGAAAGATACTACAAATTGACTATTTCATAGTTAGTAGGGCTAATGTCTTTAGGGAGGCTAGGCCAAAGTGAAACTAGACTATTTTCTGTTACTTCTCTCATTATGTTACCTTACTTTGTTCTGTGGGCTGCAAATGTCTGAATACTCTCTTTTCCTCTTCTCTCTGCTGCAGACTTTCCACTTCCCATTTAGGGATCCATGGGAGTTTTCACACAGTGTAAGAATAACTTCTGTTTATCACTTTTTCATTCTGAAGAAATAAGCATAGTGAACTGTGGCAGATGAAAGCACAGACTCTGAAAGGGAGTACAAAATCCCTTTATTCAGTGGCAGCGCAGTCTATTACAGCTTTACAACAGGAACCAGGACTAATCAGCCAGATAGGGAGTCTATGCACACAGCACATCAATCAAGCATTCTCTCACATACACTATTCCTGGTGTTCCAGGCTATCAAGTTACACGCCAGGCATACAAGGTGCAGCGTTCTGCACTTGGTAACACCCACACACTGCGCTATGCATAACAGACCCTGAACTTTGGCTGGTCTCTGTTCCTTATTTCTGCAGACCGCGAAAGTGAGTAGCAAGTTGTTTGGAGGTCGGCCCATCCTTTGTCTGGGCCTTCACATCTCCGCCTTTTTTGTTTTGCCAATTGCTGTTTAGAATTAGGGCGGACCTGATTCGGGCTTCAGTATGCTGGAGTTGCCGCACTGTATTCCGGATGACCTGCAAGACTGAAAACAGACGTAACAAGAAACCCTCTAGGCCTATGAATATCCACAGTCGAAGATTAGTTTGTACTGATTTGACCATTGCAGTGACAGGGACAGAAGCACTAACTAAAATAATTACTGCTGAAATAATAAAAGTGAGTAGCCACCCTTAGATCAGGAGTGTGCTTCCATAGCTAATGTGCATTGAAACCTATAAAGACCAGCCTCTCCTGCTCATGGTCTAGTAAGATTGACAGGAAGCCATAACTTAGCCCTTCTACGGAGGGGCAAAACACAGGTCAAGTTATGTTGGGTGACATTGGCATGTGTAAAACAGCTAAAGTAAAACATAATGGAGGCAGGCCACAAACATGGGTGTGGCTATCATGTAGCTGAATCCAATCATTAGCATTCTGTAGCGGTCCCAAAGGTAGGAGTCAGTGTCCTGACCATCGTGTGTCATTATTGGACAGAGGCATTGAAGCATCCCACCATGAAAGAGGTCTAAAAAATGGGAGATCAATAATATGTGCCCAGTAGAGATCTCCTGTCACCCTTGGCAGAAAACTCAGAAAAAGACAATAATTACCTTAGATTGTGATGAGATAAGGGAGAGATAGGCCAAAAAGGTATTGCCAGGTGTCAGAGGGGCACCAACCTCCCTCATCATAGCGCTAGCTTGTTCATCCAAGCGTTTCAGCATTCCCCAGGTGATGCAACCAACTTCAGCGTCCTTTCTCATGTGATGAGAGCGATAAGGTTTATTGTCTCGGATGCGGAGTTTGTTCATCTCTGGTATCGGATCCTTCAGACTGTTGTTTCAATTCATGATAGGGTTTAACATTTCGAGCAGGCAACCAACGAGGACCTGAGGGAAGAAGAACACACCCATACCCTCTTCCCCAGGTTACCAATTCTACTGGTCCATTCCAATGTGATTGTCCCAGTTCCCGATACCACACTCGTGGTCATGAGGCAAATTCTGGGAATTTTGCAAATTGTCACTCAGCTGCTCTTGACAATAGGCGATCTGCTGAGTGATTAAGAAAATTGAGTGTATATGTGGCTTGTTCTAATTGTTCCTGAGGGGAAAGGGTATAAGGGGTATTCTCCCTTTTTTGTTTCTGCAGCGCATGTTTGAGATTAGCATGAGCACGTTCTACAATAGCTTGTCCCGTGGGAGAATGCAGGATGCTGGTAACATGATGAACATTCCATTGTTGCAAAAAATACGTGATAGAGCGTGAGGTATATGCGGGCCCATTATCTGTTTTTATCTGTTTAGGCATGCCCAGGCTCGCAAACCAATGAGACCAGTGTTTCTTAACATCGAGAGCCTTTTCAGCCGTTGCTGCCGTGGCTACCAAAAAAACAGAGTATGTGTCTACCGTTACATACATATACTTTAAACGACCAAAAAAACATAACGTGTGACATCAGATTGCCATAGTTTGTTGGCCATTAGGCCTCACGGGTTTACCCCTTCAGTTGTGGATATAATGGTGAGACACTGACAATCTGCACAAGCCCGTATTATATCACAAGCCTGGTCCTTTGTCAGGCCAAGCTGCTTTCTTAAAGTTCCGATGTTCTGGTGAAAAAATCCATGAGACAAACGTGCTTGATCAAAAGCCAAGGACTGTGACTGTAAAGCAAGCATGGTGAGTTGACCTACTACACGATTCCCTTCAACTAAAGGCCCAGGTAAGGTAGTGTGTGATCGTATGTGCATTATAAAATAGGGATGTGTTCATCGTCGCAATATTTCAGCTAGCTGTAAAAATGCTTTAAACAAGGCTTGATTTTGAATTTCCTTGATAAAAGCTCCTGAATGCGTTGTACAATGCCTACAACATAGAGAGAATCAGCAACAACATTCAATGATGCAGAAGGAAAGAGAGAAAAACCATGTATAAGAGCAGCAAACTCAACAGCCTATGTAGAGCCTTCGGCATATGTTACAGAAAATTGGCAGTCAGTGTCAGTAGAACTTCGCCAGGCAACAGCAGCTTTATGGGCTTTTCCAGACCCATCAATAAAAGTCGTGTGTGCCTCTGAGAGAGGAATTTGTGACAGCGTAGATTTTGGTTGTACGGGAAGCTCTGATAAAGAGTGTAAAAGCTTATGCTTAGGCCAGTGAAAACTGATATCATTCAGGTAGTCAGCCAAGGCACTCTGAAAAGCCAGTGATTCATGAAATAATGTGTCAAACGTGTCTTTCACAAATGGGAAATATATACAATTGGGTTCCCGACCTAGTAATTACTAGGACCGTAAACGACCTCGCAATATGACAGCAATTACCATTTCGAGAGCCGTGGTTACTGTTTTTGTAAAAGTGTGGGGTAAAAAGATCCACTCTAATGAAATCAATTTCTGATCTTTAGGCACAAACTGTCCCAATAACCCCTAAGGTTGAAATGAATTATAAATCACAAAGAGACTCACTGGAGATGTTGGTAAAATATGATCAGCACAAGAATTAGCTATTTTATCTGTTACCCTGTCAAGCGCCTTTAGGGCTTGTTTATTCAGCGTTCGAGGAGAGTTTAAATCTGGATCTCCCTTTAATAACTGAAACAAGTCTGATAATTTTTGTGTTGAGATACCTAACAGCAGGCAAAGCCAATTTATTGTTCCCAACAGTTTTTGCAACTCATGTAAGGTACGAAAGGGTACTGCCAAACGCAAAGTCTGTGGATATACTGCTTATTCATATAGTTTCCAACCGAGATATTTTCAGGGAGCCTCTTCCTGGATTTTCTCAGGAGCAATTTGTAGCCCAAATTCATGTAAAGACTGTTTTAAGTGCATTAGAGTGGTCATAAATTGCATTTTATCTTCAGCTGCGACTAAAATATCATCCATATAAGTGATAGATTATAATCTCAGGGAAACATTTCCTAACGGGTGACAAAGCACCATCAACAACAATTTGACAGATAGTAGGACTGTTTGTCATCCCTTGGGGCAAGACCACCCAGTGATATCGTTGCTTTGGAGCCCTATTATTAATTTCTGGCAGGGAAAAAGCAAAACATGGACGATCATCTGGGTGTAATAGCATTGTGAAAAACCAATCTTTAAGATCCATTACATATAGAAGCCACTCAGCAGGCATTAAAGATGGGCTGGGGGTTCCAGGTTGCAAAGCCTCCATAGGTTGCATAACAGCATTCACTGCTCCAAGATCTTGTAAAAGGCACCGTTTCTGAGATTTTTTGGTGTAACAAAAATAGGAGTGTTCCACGGACTAGTGGAAGGCACTATATGCCCAAAAGCCAATTGTTCTTCGACTAGTTCATGTGCTTTCTGTAACTTCTCCCCTTTTAAGGGCCACTGATCAACCCAAACTGGTGTCGATGTAAGCCCTGTCAGTTTGAGTTGGGGCTGCACATCAGTTGTTGTGGCCAAGTCCAACCCGGCACTGCTGGAGGTGCTGGCTGAAAGACCGTTGACTGTCTGCTTCCTGGATGATTCAGATTGTTTTGCAATAAATCCGGCTTATCCTCAGAGTCAATAATACCTGGATCAAAAGGATCATTTGGTTCCTTCACCTCATCATCTGCTTCCTCCCGAGGTCTGGGTTGATCAGAGAGAAAAGGGAGAGGAGCAGACTTTGCCTGTAACAAATCTTCTGCAAGCTGTAAAGCCTTTAGTGCAGTATAAACAGCTTTCCAAGTTACCATCAACTCATCAGACACCGGGAACTGCAAATCCATTTTAACTTGCAATTCCTCACCAACTCTCCTCCACAGACCACTATCATAGGTTCCACTCTGTGGAAACCATGTACAATGATCCTGAATCCAAACTAAAAGCTTTACCAACTTTAAAGAAGATACTGCAAAACCTTGCTCCTTAAGAATTCGCTGCAATATTTCTGCATAAAACTCATGTTCCTGTGAGGCTGATTGCCCCATGTTACTGTGTCTACTTACCTTGCCTGTTCAACGGAGGGTAATGCCAACTTCTTTAATTGTGCACACAGATTGATCCTCCTCATATAGACACGGAGCCGCCACCGGTCTATATGCTGTGTAGCTGTTCAAGCCCAGTTAGAGCACCATTTGTGGCGGATGAAAGCACGGACTCAGAAAGCGAGTGAGAAATCCCTTTTTTCAGCAACAGCGCAGTCTATTACAGCTTTACAACAGGAACCAGGACTAATCAGCCAGATAGCGAGTCTATGCACACAGCACATCAATCAAGCGTTCTCTCACATACACTATTCCTGGTGTTCCAGGCTATCAAGTTACACGCCAGGCATACAAGGTGCAGCGTTCTGCACTTGGTAACACCCACACGCTGCGCTATGCATAACAGACCCTGAACTTTGGCTGGTCTCTGTTCCTTATTTCTACAGACTGCAAAAGTGAGTAGCAAGTTGTTTGGAGGTCGGCCCATCCTTTGTCTGGGCCTCCACAGTGAACTATTTTACTGAAACTCTGAAATAAAAAGGAATTACAAGTTGCTAGTGAAAGATAAATTATAGCCTTTGCTATTTTAATAAGTAGTATTTATTCAGTTACAGAACCACATGAATATTTTTTGTGATTATATAAATTACAAGGTAACCCAAATTTTAAAGTGTGAATAGTAATAGAAGGACCACGTAAAATTTATAACTAATTAACTTATAAGTTATTTCTGTAGACCAAACTGTAAAAGATCACAACTGATACATAGTAAACAACCACGGTATTTTTCTTTTATAGATTTACGTATCTTTTAGTAAAATAGTTTTAATTTTTCAAAATATTGCTGGTTTTACTACTTTGTTTATGTAACATACTATGCATAGTTTTCATGTATCGGAGCTTGTTCTGTTGATTTTGGGTACCTCACAAGTACCTCAAAGGAAATGAGAGTAGTCTTTCATAGGAATCTGGTCACAAATCATTTGTCACTGAAAACTGGAGGTTCTAACATATATACACATTATACACACGTAAGTGTGTGTATGTATTTTATTTATATGTATGTATTGTATTATGTGTGTGTGTATATATATAAGTTCTGATGACCAATAGTGTTCTGCATATAGAATAAGACAGATGGTTTGGTAGATTGAAAGCTATATGTGTGTAAGGACAATTCAAATTAAATAATTATCTGTAGAATTTGATGATATCTCTTGTTTTACTTCCAGATACATAATTTGTGAAGGGTAGAAGATAACTTTCTGGAAAACACTCATGCAGTTGAAAACAAAACCTCAAAATATGGAGGTCAGAAAAAAAACCCTAGTTTTTAGTAGTATAAAATAACTGTCTGAGGTGTTCTTTGAGGATAAGTATATTTAGTCAATGTGATTCTCTCTGAGTCTATGAAATAAAATAAAGATATCAAAATAGTATGTTAACAATGTATAGCATGCTTTTTTGCATATTTATTTATCCCAGATATTGTAGTGATGGAATTATGTGCAGCTGTCTGCAGAGCTTTACTGCATCATGTTTTATTAAAGCCAGCCAAAAATAATGAGTTGCTATATAGCTAATACATTTTTTTTAAAATACCTTGCTAATCATGGGAATAGTGCGATACCATACAAATATCCTGTGACAACAAAAATAACTGTTGGAAAGACTTATTTTATGACATAACTGAAAATATAAAAAATATCCCCAAATTTTTTCCAGATCCCAAATCATAAAAATTACACATTTCTAAGAAGTCCCATATGTGTTTTGGATAACAGTAAGTGTGGAGTGCCCCATAGGTATAGATGCACGTAATATGTAAGATAAGTATATCCAGCAGACAGGCATAGCATGGACATAGTATGGTCTTCGTCCTCGTAGGACCACATTAATGACTGACAAATTTGCCACGAATAGTGTAGGTGAGTTCTGTTCCCCATATCACTTCTATTAGTGACAGCTTCTGTTCAGTGTGCAAAATGTGCTGAGACCTCATACAGGTTGGAGAGAAATAGACTCACCAAGACTGAGTCTGCATCAGTGGGGCAGAATTTGGAGCAGGATTTTGTCACAGAAGTATCTTTTGCTTCTCTTTTACAGTCTCATGGGGAAAGTACTGACTGACAGCAGCACAGCAATATGTTGTAGCAATAGGCAGGTCATCTAGCTGCATTGAGAGGTGAAGTGCCCATGGTCTTGCAGTACTTGGAACTGTACTATCCCCAAACTATTCAGCTCAAATTTTAGAGCATTGTGGGAACACAGTTCAACAGAGGCCTCTTGGAGTAAAGCAACAATGCCACAGCCCTTTAGTTGGTCGACTTATCTTCCCCAGCAGGATGCTCTGGTTTGCTTGCTTTTTTGATTCTGTTGCACCAGCAATGTCTAAGAGACATCTTTTTTATTCCTAAGCCAACAGATGTAATTATAACAAGTGGCATTGCTCTTGCTTGCTTGCTTGTGTTTTGGTAAATGGTTGTATTGGACAGCTGAAAGAGACGTCTTCTGTTTACCTTGTGGTTGTTCCATCTACCTTCCTTGCTGGCTGGATCCCTGGGGGGAAGGTTGTGTCCCTGGTATGCTGCTGAGTCCTCTCAGCCAGGGGAAGTTCCCAGTGGCAAGGGTGGAAGAGTAGGGAGTGGGAGACAGCACTCCCAGGAGCTTGGTGCACAGGTGGCTCTGGTGGAAGACAAACGAGATCTTTTGTAGATGCCAAAGAGGGACTGTAGAGGGTTAATGTGCTGATTTCCAGGTGTACAGTATGGAGGTTTCTTCTCGTTAACTTGTATTTGGAGCTACCTCACTCGCAACGGGTCCAAGTTTTCTTCCTTATTTTGGTTTGTGCCCTGGGAAGAGCTAATGTCAGCCATTCTGAGCCCTCGGGGATCCCTGGGGGTCATCCGCTTGGGAGGAAAGGAGTAGGCAGTTCTGCTGTAATGTGTGATCATGGCGGGGCCAAGGGGCAGTGCTTCTCCTGTGTTCAGGATGGAAAATTTGCAGGAAGAACAGAGGCAAGGCTATGTTATGTTGTCTCCCTCTGCTCTGAGGAAATGTCTGAAGCAGTGCTTTGTGCTTTCCTCAAATGTAAGCCCTTCTTTTCTGCGGTCTTAGGGTAGCTTTGCGTGGTTTAATAGATCTTCTCTTCCTACTCAGTGGCTACCTCATTCTCTTCCCTTTTCTTCTTGCTTAAGGCAAATGTGGCCTGAAGGATTGGAAGAACCCCTGCTCTTCCTTGTCTTTCATTTTCATGATTACAAAATTGTCTTCAGGCTTGTCCTGAGTTCCCTACAGTTTCAGACTTTTAAACAAATTAGTCTCTTAGTCTAGCAGTATTTGTCACCAAGCAGAGTCTTCACAGGTTGTGTCAATTTCTGTTTCAGTGACCTTTTTATTATGCACACCTGGAACAAATGCTGGATCAGATGCAATATCAGACATCAGAGATTGGAGAACCAATTTAAGTGTGAGGTGACAAGCTTTTCTACCCATGTAATTTCAAATGTAGTTTCCTAAGTTATTTCAAGGACTAGTTATTGGGTTAAGAGTGTTTTACTCTGAAAAAGTGATCTTTCTTGATCACCACACTCCCTTTTTTTGAAAAAGAATATCCAATTAAAATGTATACTATGGAAAATGTTTTTCAGTCTCTTCTGAATGCTGTGTTTGTGCTGGTCAACAATCAAATGACATTAACTTGCAGAATACGTACATGCTTTCATGCTATATGAGGGGTGAAGATAATTAGAAGGACTACAGAAAACACACTAATTTCAAAATATCAGGCAGATCTTGTATGCTGTGCTTACCTGACGTGATCTGTGTTATTTTTTGTCCATCTGAAATTTTCCTCAGTTTTTTTTAATAATGCAGCTTATATAGTTAAAGAATCAAAAGCATTTTGACTGAAGTCCAAGAAGTTATTTCACTGTTATTTTGTGTATTATCTTAATTTCTTAGTAAAAGACAGGGAATTAGCAGTACTAGGTGCGAATTCTGTGTCTAATGAAAAATCAGTCACAGTTATTAATGGTTACTAATGTCGCACTTGAAAAACCAGGCAGTTGTACTTGGGAGATTTTTTTTTTTAGTGTATAGCAAAATGTTTTTTTAAAAAATATTTAGGTGCTTTCTTTGAAACAAAAGGAATTTTATGTTGTTCTCTAATGGTACAATAATAATTGTGGGTTCTGTCTGTCTTTCTCAGTAATAAGGGGGAAAAAAAGGGAACTTCTAAACCACAATCACATTCATAAACTACATAAAGATTAACCTTCAAAATGAGAGGTACTATTAGAGTTGAGGAAAACATTCCTCAACTTCTTCTTGGTGCCTGACTACACTATAAGGCTAAAAGTATTTTCATTAATGAGTTTTCAGATTAGCCAAGCTTTACAGTTAAATACAATACCTTGAATGATGCCATCAAACAATTTAGTAGAAATCTGTAGCTAATAAAGTAATTCTATAGCTAATGAACATACTCTGAGAACCTGCTTTAGGACTAGATAAATGTTTTTTGTTACCTTCAGTCTGGAGATGATACTGGGATTCTTCTCTACTTAGAAGTCCAATTTTGAATATGTTAGAAGTCCAACAACTGCTATTTTGAGCCACAGAGTGCACAAGAGTAGTCTGTAATTTAGAAAGGTCTATCTATCTTTTAAATCAAATGTTGTTTTAGAATCCAGGGCAGGGGAGAAGAGGAAAAGACAGCAAAATAATTAACATTGAGAAGTCTGTTACTTGGACACAAATGTTCCCAAAGCATCCTAAAAATTTATCTGGTAGTCTCTCCCTGCTGCACAATAGCAGAGGCTTTGATTATACCAACTAGCTACAGACCATTACTTTTCTGGCAGCCTTCCTGGTTAGGAAGCACACAAGTCTGATTATAGGTGGCAGCCCAAACCATCCCAGAAGCTCCAGTACTTTTGTGAGTAGCAGCATCTGTGGTTTACAAACTGAAGACTTCATACCTGCCATACCATGTCACAGCTGAGTTTAATCTTTACATGAAAAGAGGGTGCAAAGAGAAAGAGTTTGTATTTATTTTTTGTGATCTGGGGCATTCTCACTTCCCCTGGACTTAATGATGACAATATTGGGAGATCTCTCTTAAATGGCTACAGAAAAAGGCCAGTAGATTACTTCATCTTCAGAAAGAAGGCTGTGTTCTCATGGAGCAGTTGGTAATTTAAATAAAAATAAAATTAATAAATTAATTTCCCATGAAGAAGCAGAATGCATGCCTCATTTTCTTGAGAAGTGAATACGTGATATGATTCTGTACCTCATTTATGATTCTGTACCATTTATGATTCTGTACCTCAATGTAAGGGTTATTATTTAGAGAATTGGTTAATTGCCTTACCAACAGGAGTGTGTGTTGGTGGTACTGAAGTTTAACATTGACTGCTAAATTACTAGTTGAATTCTGCACTAGTGGTTGAGGAATTTCTTGTAGTGGAGATACAAATTACCAGTCTGTGAAATCTAGATAAGGGCTGTGTAACCAGAAGGCAGTGCTTATTAGCAAAGCTTTCACTGTTTTGTCTCTTTTTTGCCTGCTTCATCTTTTTGTGATTGTGAAAGACAACTGTAGAAATCTTGATAGATTTACGGGAGAGATACAAAAATGATTTGGCTGGAAGAAGTATGTTATAATGAGAGATTTGAGGATCTCAGTCTGACTGAGTTTATTAAAAAGAAGACTGATGGTTTTACTGCTTTGTACATGTCCTTTCACAGGGATAAAATGGCTACTTAAAAGGTTTTCTAAGCTAACAAAGAAATGTATTGGTGACTTGAAATTAAAGTCTGACAAATTGCCTTAATATTTTTAGCAATATGTGTAGTTAGTCTTTGAAATGAATTACCAAGGAAGGTCATAGGGTCTTCATTTCTTGAATTCTTGAACTTTATTGCCTTTCTGGAAGACAGGCTTCTGTTAAACAAACAGCATTGCATTCATTGAGGTAATACAAGAGGTCAGACTAGATATTTTCATGCTCCAACAACTAAGAAAACTGGCTTTTCCCCCATTAATTATCAGAGAATTTTAGTTCTAAAAATTTAATATCAGCCAGAGTAATCTTTTTTTTTAGTACATTGTCTAGTGGGTTTTTTTTCTTCTTCTTTCAGTTTGTTTTAATGCTAATCCAGCAATTCTAGTATGATTTGTAAAATTGCAGCTGGAAGTAGAAGAGAGCTAATGATGAAAGGATGTTATAGTAAGAGCTTTGGTTAGACAATCAATAAATGACTGCTCGTACCTTTTATAATAACATGATATGTTTCACAGTGATCTGAAATAAATTCAGTGCTAGATAAAGTGAGAGAATCTTGGCAAAATAAGTATGAATCTGGTTCAGGTTTCATAATTGGTCTTGCAAAAAAAATGTCAAAACATACCTAAATTAACGCAGGACACTTTGACATGCAAAGCACTTTGGTGCAGAGATTGGAATTTGTGGTATTTGACTCAAACAAGGCTTAAAACAAGGGAGGATCTGCCCTGATTTGTACTTCGCCACCTGTATTTCTACCAGGCCTTTGCTCGTAAACAATTACAGTAGCTTTGCTCTTCACCTTTTCTTTCATTTGAAGAATTTCTTCTTTTCAGCAGGCTGCAGAGCAGTGAAACTAGGGTCCGACTGTGGCACCTGCATTGTGCTAGAGGAATGGTATTACTGGGGATACTATTGTGGGACAAATATGGCCAGCATCTGAGTATTTTGTACCCAAAGATAATGTCTGTTACAGGAAACAAGGTTTTAAAAACATTGCAGTAGAATGCATTAAAGCTAGTGTCATTGTCCTGGACTCTTACTAGGTAAAGCAGGATGCATAATGCATTGGTCATCCACAAGCATGAATATCTTGAAGTTGACAGAAATTTAGGGTATTGCCTGTATTACTTAAAAACAGTCCCTTCCCAAAACCACAAGGAGCAACAACAACAAAACCTTTCCCCATGAATCTCCAAGTATCAAAAGCTATTTTCCTCTTTTAGCCACTGTGGACTATAGTAGTAATGGGGCAGAATAGCCAGAATAGAGGAAATATGAAATTTAGCATTGTAAATTAATTTCTTACCACATTTTTATTTCTGGATCCTATTCATTAACAAACAAATATAGCAAGGAAGTGATGTGCAATGTGTATATTCAATGAACAGAAGAAGTGCTTGTACTTTCCAGATGAAGCAAAATCACTGTAGTAGTTGGAGTCAGCAGGTGGATCATATGTGCCCTCATTGCAGAGTTGTAATTCAGAAGAAATGAAAGAAAATTACAAGTATTTACTGTCCTGTGATAGTGAAGGAGAAGAATAGTTTGACTTGTAACCCTTGATTCTAATGTGCTGTGGATTGCTGGTGCAAAAATTAATCCTCCTAAAGCTAGGAGACAGCCTTTTCTATTGTCTACAGTAAGCTCAACTTTAAATTTTAAGACTTGAACATTTTACTGATTTGTAAAATAAAAAATATATGAAATCTACAGTATATATTTGAGTTATTAGGTAAATAAACCATTCAGAGACTTTAATTGCTATTTGATATTGTTGAATATATTCTTTTTTGATGTCAGAGGGATGACTTAATTTTGATACTACCGCTATCATTTTACAGTACATTAATAATAAGTATGTCAGGTGGTTAATGTGCAATGAATATCAGTATCGAAGATTAGAATAGGCTGTGGGAAATATAAATGTCTTTGTGAATTGGATTTAAATCTACTTTGTTGTACATACCATAAAAAACAAAAAAGACGTAATTTTGTTATGAGATCCTAGAAATCATGTTGAGCAACCAATGCCATCTAACTCTTTGTAGTCAGAGAAACACAGATCTTAGTCCCAGGAAAAGCTTCAGTGTGCTGAATTTACAGTTCTCTTATTCGTGACAGGATCAGCATGGGAAATGTTTATAGGCTAGTGCTAGGGTACCTTCTCAACAGCTGATTGTTTTAAAACAAACAAAATTAAAATCAAGCCCCGTGAAAAATGGGACACTGAGTTGGATAGCAAAAGTCTGATTTAGGAATTAACAGCTTTCACGTGTATAGAGCTGAACTCATTGGAAAATCCAAATCTAGAAAAGAATGTTTCACTATGGGGTACAACAGGAGAGGACTGTTTGTGAGGTTTTCATGTCCTTGTGGAAAAACGAGTATAGATATTGAAGGTACATATTCTACATAACCATAGCTTAACTTGCAGGAAAGTAGCTGTTGTAGACAGGCACCTGTTGGTTTCAAGTTCTGATGCCTGTCTTTGGCAGAGAGGAGTGGGAAGATCCAATAAGAATAAACATTTGCCTTTAAACGTCGTCAGTTTGACATCATCCCTTTCAGAGGCATTTCTTCTCTTTCCATTTACTTACTAATCAGTTCAGTTTTTCATGCTACAAATTAGTGTCATGATGTAAAATATGTAAACTATTTAACTTTATCCAAGCTATGGCCTTGCTTTTTTATCGTGTATTAGGTTGTGAGTATATCTTTAAAAGAGATCCATCAACAAACTTGGACAAGAAAGCTTCCAAGCATAGTCAATAGCTGTGAGTACATCTTGTCGATACTTGTTTTAATACATCAGTATTCTCAGAAGACCTTCTTGGACAGCTCCTGCTTTATCTGTACAGATGCTGGCATTTTCTTGTGCAAACTTAAACTCTGAATCTGTTTACCTAGTCTTTGAAGATTCCAAGTTCCAAAGAATAAAAATCACAACATGAGAAGTTCGTATTGAAGAGAACTGGGGGGTTTATTTTTGTTTAGGGTTTTTCTTTTTTTTCCCCTTCTTTGTCTGGAGCACGTCAGAAAGTAAACTTTTTGTTCCACTGACATTGCTTAATTTTTAAATGCTTTTTGCATTACAAAGTTTTGATTGTCCTATGCTGAGTCAGTGACTTTATGGTAGGAATGATCTCATTTTTCTGCCTCTTGCAAGTACTGATCAGCTATATCTTTCTTTCTTTGCTATCTTCATGTTCCTCCCCCCCTCCGCCTTTTAAACATTTCTCTCTATCCCAGTGTGTTTGTGTGTGTGCGTGCGTGTGTGCTTGTCTTTTCCAGTCTGATTAAGTTTTTTGAGCTGATTTAGCAAATATATTGTGGTCCTGTCCCACAAAGGCCTCACTGATAAATATATATTCATTTGGAAAGTTGAAAGACTCTTGAGATTCAAGTATTGGAAATCTCTTGCTCATTTTGGTAAGTTAAGCCACAGGGCAGGGGGTGATAACTGAAAATGGGCACTCCAGTTTCCAAATTGAGAATGACCCCAATGTTTTCCTAGACAGACATGCTAAGCAATGCGATGCTTATGTGCTTTGAAGTGAAATGGAGATAAATATCTCTCTTCTGGTGGACTTTGTTCCATATCAACCTTTGGTATTTATATTCTTTTATCTACCTTAAAATTAATCTAGATGCTAGTTTTTATGCTGAATTTGAAACAACAATGGTAGGAAAAATAAAACCTGTTTTCTTTCATTTAGATTAGTACATTTGCGTTAGTATAAAAGCAAATCAGGAATGTAGAGGTGCAGAAACAGTGTCTGTGTAGCGGTGCTCTATTTTAATCTGCTTTTCCAGTCTTGCAGACAATATAGGATTAAAAATGGGATTTTTGTGGTTATTGTTTATGGGATGGAATAGAATAGATATAGCTTTTATGTTACCGAATGTTCGGTAGTGTTTGTTAAGGTTTAACAAAATGGAAGCTAACAGTACATCTCCATGTTTAACCTCCCAAAGAAGATTTCTGTTGTGATTTTCACATTAGTGAGAGTCAAAGGCTTTAACTAGTCAGTGGTCACTCTTCCTCATCCTACCTACAGTTTATATGCTAAAACTTCAATATGGCTATGCAAGTAATATCTCCAACTTCTGAAAATCAATGTGGGGAGAAGCTCACACAGTTAATATGTGTATACACTGTCAAGCTGGTTTTCTCCCTGTTTTGCTCCAGGTTTCTCTTCTCTTTTGCTCGTGCTACATGTGTGATAGATTGCTCTTAGGATTCTGTTTAGGCTGTAAAAGCTGTCTCTCCCTAGATGAAACCTGGCTTAACAATTAAAATTAATATGGGGACTTCTCCAGTAGGCAGTATAGATGGCCTACACCATGTCTTGCTTCCTCTGCCCAGTTTGTTTCCCTGCAGGATTCCTCCCTCACATAACACTGCAGAAACACAAATTAGATGGGCTTAAGGCATTGTTCGCATTGTCTTGAGTCGAGACCAGGGCCCTGGTGGTGTTTCATACTGTGCTATGCTGGATCTGCAGCCCTTACTGCAGATCTGCTTCCTGAAGTAGATAACAAAACCTGTAGATCTTGCAAAACAGGGCTGGATTGATAGTCATCCAGCCTCAACAGTCTCTGCTGGCTCTCTTCATTCAGGAGAGAGGGATTTGGATTATTGGAAGCCACCACCCACACTCACACCATCTTGCTATCAGTCACCTGGCAGAGCCTCAGCATGAGAGCTATGCTTCAGCTATGGCAGTGTTTCTGTTCTCTCAAATTCTGCAAAGAGTAATGCCTTGGGGGGAGGCAGAGCTCTTAGTCTTTTTAATTTGGATTGCCAAGGAAGTGTAAAAGTAGTTTTAATCCCTTTTGATTCTTGTCCAACAAGATCTAGAATTAGGTAATTGTGAAATAATATCGTATTAGTATGGTAAGTTCTGAAACAGTGTCCTGCTTCGCTGAAACATGCAGACTTTCAGTAATTAGCATGGAAAAAGTGGGATCCTGAGAGTTTTCTGCTACATCCTGTTTTATTCCCTGAAGTAGTCAGTCTTTTCTTAAAATGTAAATGCTTTTTGGAAGTTATTCACTATTCACCAACTACGCTTTCAAACCTTTACTTGTGTTTTAACCGATGTTAACTACTGTCATTATAAATTTTAATTCAAATAAAACATAAATGCTTAATACAGCTGGCATCAAACATGAATGTAGTTTGTATAACACAATCTACCAGTGTCTGTTTAAAGTGGCAAAATCATAGTTCATAAGCATTTACACCAAAAGGGCTTCCTGAAATACATTTTAACCAGGTTCTGGTTACCTATTTCATGTAAAATGAATGGAAAGGCCGATTAACTGTGGTTTATAGTGTACTTTATTTCAAAATCTGATAGAATGATTAATTATGTGGCTCAGGAGGATTAGAGTGCTGAAATGTAGATAACATTTAACTTGTATCTTGCACTAGAAAAAAGTAGTGCCTATTCCATGTATTTTGTTGCTGAAAACTTTTCTTAAAAAAACATGAGTTTTACAATGATAGAAGACAAAACTATTTAAGGTTGATTGTTTGATATTTGGAATACCTTTTTACATAGGCATATTTATAGTATCATTTATATTGAACTAAACCTAAGGAAAAAACCCACCAGGTAGTAATTGAAATTTTGTCAAACTCTAAATTAAATTTTCTTCTATTAAATTCTTAATTTTTTCAAATTTTATTTATTCAAACTTGAATAGCTTTGTTCCCAGTTTGACTTCTATTGATATCATGTGAGTTCCGGTGTGTTTTACACATCTATTCTTGCTTAACAAATGAAATTCTAGATTAACATCTTTCTTTATTAAGTGTCAAAAATAAGTATATTGATTTGCAAAAGTGCTGAGTATTAATATAGCTTAACTGAAATTTATAGAAATGTTATTTGCCTGTTTTTCTGGGGCTGGAATAAATTACTGCCTAATTTAACATATTGACCCTCTTTTTAATAAGTTTTTGAATATGAAGTATTTTCTGTGTTGTACCAGAGACGACCTAGAATCATCTAATACTAAACAGATTATAATAGAGCTGATGCAGTTGGTGAATTTGAGGAATTGCTCATAAACTGACTAAGAAACTGTGAGCAGTTTCCTGTTAAGTAATAAAATTATTTAATATTTTAGGCAGCACTGCTCTGCCTAAAAAGAATGTGGTGTATGACCTCAGCATCTGTATTATCCTGTAGTTGGATAAACACTGAAACGTCTGAATGAAAGTTTTAAAGTAAGTATTTATTTTGGCATATTGAAGTTACAGAGCACATTCCTTGGAACAATGGAAATGTTCAAACAATCAAGTAAATGAACCTCTAAACCACTTACCAAGCCTGAGTCAAGATCAGGTACTGTCTTTCTCAATGCATTAGTACCTGTGTATTAGTGCAATTTTTTCTGACTAAAGAGTGCTTGTGTATCTCTCTAAGGATATATGTAATTATATTTAGATCTCTCAGTTAAAAGTGTTCAGTGACGTTATGCATAAAAATTTTCTGACATATTACTGAATAAGACTGAAAATGGGTTATCGCTGGGCATCATTAAACGGTCCACTTTTACATCAGTGCCTCAGGGTTGTATTTGCACAGTATACCTTGCTCCTTATTCCAGTACAATCAGAAAACTTAACAGAATGATGATTTAATTTGATTTATAAAATTGAGTTCTTCTGGTAAATATGTGAATCAGAATACAAGCTGTACTAACAATATGTTGTACAATCACCTCACTTTCATAACTGATTGACTGTCTTGATAGCTAGTGGTCTTGAGATTTTCAGGGACTAAATTTCTTAAAATTCTGAGGTTTTTTTTATTTTAGCAGGTTGATTTATCAGGATCTGCATGTAATTGTAAATTTAACTTTGAAAGAAAACAGGTTGATTGTAGAAAACATTTATTTTGTGCTTAAAGGACTTTTTAATGCCTCGTTCTTAAGATGCTCGTAATTTTTCTGAGAAGCATGGAATTATCTCACCATTTCAGTGGAAATTTTTCATTCTTTGTTTCAGTTCTATGTTAAATTGTTGATAAGCCTAAGCAAAGTAGATTGGGGGGGATCTTAGCACCTGATAAGAATAAAATCCAGGACATCCTTATTGCAGGACTGAGCACAAAATGACCCATGTTAAGTAGTCATATATGTGCTCCTGATTGCTTCTGCTTTGACCAAATTGGGAGTAAGACAACAGTGCGCACAGCAGAGCTCGTATTAAAACTCCATAATTGCTCACGAAACACAGCACTATAGTTGTGTGGGACTCATTGCTGTGAAGTACCTGGTATGAAGAATTAGCCAGAAGTAATCAGGACAACTGTTAATTATTCTACCACCACTGAACAAAGAAGTTTTTCTTCCCCCTGTCTGTATTAGCCAAAATAGATTAGTGAAACATTTTCAGATAAGAGAGAACATTATTTAATTATCTGTTCTTATCTCCTACAGACTACAGAATTTGCCATAGGACCTTCATCACCTTATTCGTAGTCTGGTGGTTGGGGCTGGAAGTAGCATTTGGGAGAACATGCAATCTTGTTTTAAAGATTTCCAGTGATAGCTAATTGCTGTCTCTGTTTAAAAGAGAAAGTGCAATGTATATTCTCAAGCTCTGTCATGACACGGATGAAGGTTTAATGTATTATTTTAGTTGTATAACTTTTCCATAGCAACTACAGGAGGAATTAATATTTGGGAAAATTACTTTTTATTTTTAGATACACTTAGTTTGACAGGTCTTTTGACCTTTTTCAAAAAGACTTATTATGTGATCACTTTTCATTCTGTCTTCTGTTGTCACCAGTTGTTCTTCATAACTGGCAGCTATGAAGAAAATCAGCACATTGTGATCACTGTTACAGATTTCTAAAAATTCAACACCACTTAAAAATATCTCTACAATAGAAAAATATGAGAAATCTTAAGTTTTCATCTTACGTACAGTTTATATAGCTAATCTTCCATTTTTTGCTTGAAGAGCACAAACAAGACTTCCTAAACCTTCTCTAAACCTGTTATCAACAAATTCAGTGGTAGAGTATACAAGCAGGGATAACACAAATGCTAACACAACTCACACTTAACTTTTAAATGCAGTAGGTTTTAGTATAAAATCATTGTAGATGGTTGCATTGCATTTGTCATCAGTGACTGCACATGCAGTAACCTGCATGTGTTATGTCTGTTCTGGGTGTACAGATATACATGGAGCAAATACTGTGTTAAATATTAATATCTGAAGGCTGAGAAAAAAGAAATTAAAAATGGCTGAGTTAAAGCTACCTGTTTGCTTTCTTTTGTAAGAGAGAGTATGTTAGACTGCCATCTGTACCCAGTGCATATAGATGGCCAGCAAATGGTATAATTTGCATAGTCCTCTTAAAAGACAGTAAATTGAATAAAATGCAGTTGTGTTATCAATTTTGTTGTTGTTGTGCAGGCTCTTGGTTATGCTAAAGTGATTTTCTGGCTTTAGGATGTTCCAAAATGCACAGCCCTCTCATTTGTGACTCAGTTTAGTTTTCCATAACCTCCAGTGTACATTAGGACAAGAGTATTATTCTGTCCTAGCTTTTTCTTTCTGTAGCTTTTTGCCAGATGTGTTTGTAAACAAGCTTTACGGATATGCTTCTCCTTCTGTTCCCATATTTGTTATGCCTTTGACTAAACTTTTGTCTGCATTTGTAAGTTTTTCTGAAACAACAGCCCCTGTAAATATAATCAATACACTCTTCACTTGCTTCTACAGATTTCAGTTTTCACTCATTGTTACCTTTCTTGTTTTTATCTCTGTGTGTCAGTAACCTTGCTGAGGTTTATGACTACCTGAAAAAAAGAGGAAGCCAACTGTAAATGCAAACTCTTAATGTTGTTTCTTACTACCACAAGAAGTACAACCTTGAAATACAGATCTTTCAGGGTTGCTACCTGGCAATGTGCAGCTTTTAGAGACTAATAATTAAATGGCTCCTTTTTTGGGGGTGAATTTAGAGCTGAGTGGTTCCTGTTAATTATTATATATGTAGGTGTGTACATATATATATGTGCATATGCAAATAGCAATTGAAAATTATTGATATTCCACAAATGGAATGTGAAATTATTCACCTATGTGTTATTTGCAAAACATTGCTAGACTCCTTACCTCTGAGTATCTGCTTTTCATTATTTGCTATTTCAGGTTGATTGAGTTCAGTGACATGGCGACTGTATTTGTATTCTGTTTCCAGAACAGGTGATTACCAAAATGACAAAGATCCTGGAAGGCAGTCTCACAAAGAGATGAAAATATATAGCCCTACAAGTGTTAGTAATGCTTGTGATATCTGCAGATACTTTGGGAAATAAAATAGCTTCTGAATTCATAGGAATAAAACCATTGTGAATAGTGTTGATGTGAATTTGCATTTTACTTGAATAAATGGTCATATTTTTCATAGCATTCATTCAGCTATCCAACTGTAGTCTGTATATATATAGACTTGGCTTTAAATACAAGCTATCTGTAAGTGCTTTAACCTGGAAGAAATCAAAGTTCCCAAAAGTAAATTTTTCAGCCTGTATGATCATGATGGATTTTTAACTGTTCCTGAGATTAACTCTTACATAATTTGTATGCATGAATGGAGAAATCTATGTCAAGAAAAATAAACAAGGCAAAGGTCATTGTAGACCAAAAGCTTACACTTACTGGTGCCAAAAATGTTTGTCTGTATTTATAAAACACATCACGTTTAGCATCCTAAGAGAGCAGCCAAGCGCAGCAGTATTTCACCTTTTCATAGTGGAGGGGAAAAAAAGAGAGCTCTTTATTCAAACAGCTGAATGAACTCAAGACATAATGAAGCTCATTGTAAAACTGAATCCTTCTATGTTTAAAACAAAAAACCACTAAAAGTTATTGTTTAATGAAGCAGTGTCCAGTGAATCCACAGCAAATAGAAGGCCATAAAGCTAGAATTAGTTTGCATGTCCTTTTTAAGGAATTCAGTGAGCTCAACTGCATGTGGTTAACAGTATGAAGCTTGGTAGGAGGGCGCTTATTTTTTGCAAAGCAATGGAGAAGTCTCAAAAAACATGAACAATATGATTTCCCAATTTGTTAACGTAATTAAGAGGTATCACACACACATGTATTAAAAAACTATATTGAGTTTAAGGAATAATAAAATGCCATAGATGTTTTTGTGTTGTATTAAAGAAACCATTACCAAGATGATGTGTAGCTCTGGTTTTGATACTCGGAAGAAGTTGAGCACACATTCTAGAACACGTATAAAAAACCATGAAAACTATTCAAGAGCTAACATAATTGCTGTGTGACATGAAAATAAAGGAGCTCAGGATATTTTGTTTCTATTTATGCAGAAGATGGATAGGATACAGCTTGATCATAGTTTCAAAGCAGGAAATTTCTGCTAATAGAAAGTTATTTAATTTAGCATAGAAAGACATCATGAGATCCAGAGGCTTGAAGCTGAAGCTAAATTTATTGATTCTACATATAGCATGACATTCTTAATAGTGAGAATAACTAAACACTGCAGCAAAATACTTCAGCAATCATGAAGGTAGAATATCTTATGTGAAGAGAGAAAAACTCAGTTTCAAGCCCATTTGATGTACAAAACCTAGGACTGTGGCATTTATTTGTAGCAGAATATGCACTCTCCGTAGTAGGCAGAAAATGAATGTATGTGAGACTTACAGAAACTCTACGAAGGAACTGAAAAACTCTGTATTCCAGGAACTGAAAGTAGCTATGTTCAGGACTGCAAATATAAATGATAGAGATGATGTTTCCATAATTGTTATCTTTTGACAAAATCCATCCTGTGACACAGATACAACTGGCTGACCTGCTGGTTGATTTAGTTGGTTAGTAGTGTGGTTGACTTCTTTGACCATTCTATTACTTAATTATTTAGTTAAATACATTGGTGCTTTTTTAACTGATAAATCACTCAACTCAGTGGAATAGGTCTTCTGCAAGAAAAAGCTGTCCTATATTCAAGTTACACGCTAAATCAATTTTACTGTTGGTTTATGTAATGGAGTAACACCAGCCCACAAGCATCTGCTCCTAGAGTGCTGCATATTCCTACTCAAACTTGTACCAGTCAGTGCAGATCAGATGACAGGACTCCTTCAAGCAGCAGTGCTACTTCTGCAGCACCCCACAATTCCCAAATGTTTTAAAGGAGAGGCTATAAATGGGGATTGCGCATTTCTATGTGTGTCTTTTAATACAACAGTGGATGTGAGACCATGGTTTCTGCTTAATAATTATAACCCCTTACTGTAGTGTTCATTTCTGTACATAGATTGCTTTTAGTCATGGCAGAAGTCAGTTAAGTAGTCAAAAAAAGTTAGTTGCTTATTTACATAGCTTGGTGTCATTTTCTTCTACGGAAGAGTTTTGGCTTTGAAAAAGGTGCCATATGTAATTTAACAGTTTTTACTTGACAGGGGATATTTGTTAGCTGCTTGGCATGCCTTGGCAGGAGGTCCTTTATAATACCATGTCTTCAGTTCCTCTGCCTTGCAAGGAGGAACAAATCAGACTGTAATCCTTGTTATTGCAAAAAGATTTAATCTGACACTATAGAAGAATCACCCATCTTAATGAAGAAAAACCTGTCTTACCTCTGGACCTTCTGGTCCCAAGAAGTTAAATCCCTGCTGCACGTAACACTAGTCTCAACTCCAGGAGTCAGTTCGAAAGTATCTGCACTTTTTATTCTCAGCGAACACACAAAATTTTTAAGTCTTTGGGTTCCATTAGTACTAACTCTGAGAAGAATGAGAGACATCAGATCTGGATGTATCATGTAGTAAAAATGAGTCATGGAATAAGAAAATTGTGGGATGCTGTGGAAAGTTTGATCATAGATCATGTTTATGAGAAGCTTTGCCTGTTGGTACGTCTCCTGTGTGTGCAATCATTCACTGGCCACTTTGGTTTCTAGTAAAACGTATCCATATATGCATGTGCTCTGACATCAGGCATTCGAGATACAGTAAGTGTGGATATGACATGAGAATATCAGATATATACTAACTGATCTTTGTACAAGTGACCAAAAAGATTTGGAGGAAAAATCTGAATCGGGTTATAATACTGGGAAATGGAAATTTTCTTCAACTTGTGATAGAATAGCCCAAGACATGAGAGTGTAAATTCTTTGTTAATAATGTATTATGCTGTCATGGAAGTCTGCATCTTGGAAGCTGAATTCAAGGCCTTAAAATTGGGCATCCTAACAACTGATTTTTTTTTTTTCTTCAAAATAATGATAAGCTTTGGAATAACAGGATGTTGAAATACTCTATGAAAAACTGTTGCATACAAGTGAATACAGAGCAAAATATCCTATTTCACACATACAGATCTTAAAACCAGGATTAAATGTTGTTTTCAGAAAGAATATTTTTCTATTAGAATGTTATTACTGTCACACGTTCATTGCTTGATGTGCATAATTCTGATTCTACTTGTTTCACTCTAGATCCCAACAAACATCTAGACTTAGTTTTCATCTTTTTCCCTTTTATGTATAAATTAGGATAATCTGGCATGTCTGTGAAGGCCCCTGGGAGATCCAACATACTGATAAGAGAGAGAAGATAGTGACTGGCTTTTATCCTTGAAACCCATGATGTCTACTTTGAGGTATTCAGATGTATCTGTATTAGTCCCTCCTTTTAATATCTTCAGAGATATTCCGCTCTCCTTGATAGCAGAGTCATTTAATAACAAGGCAAAAGTAAAAGAATGAATCCAGTTCAAAGCCTGTGCTATAGCTACTTCTGCTGTATGTAGAGTACACTGGTATGAAAAGATTTGATGAGGTAAGGTTGTACTCCTCCATGCTTGGCAGCAAAGCACAAAATTTGCAGAGGATGGGCTAAAGTGCCAAGAACATGTGCCAAGTCATCATATCTCTTCAGCTCCTTCTGCTGGAAGGACCTCACCACCACTCCCAAAATGTTTGAAAACCACCATCAGTCAGTGGTAATGCGGCTATTTAAGCATCAGTCCTTACTTCAGGGCAATTGGCCAGACTGAAGCAGACGGCACAATTCCTCTCTTATTTTAGTAATTTGTGAAGTATTTCAGGGTGAACATTTATGCAAATAAATATGAGTTATTGGAGAGTGCTTTGTTTGTTTGGGATATGCTGAATGAAATCATCTACTTTGTTAGAATGTTTCCTAGAAAACTGACTTAGCATGATACTGATGCTGAAGGGTGACAGCTGCTTAATCAGGGCACTGCTAGTGTAATTTTCACTGAGGACATTATTAGCTAGGGCCATGTATTTATACTGAGTATAAAGCTCAAGTTAAAGGGAAAGCACTTATCCTGTAAAACTTCTACTCAGTTTGAAACCCCCAGTGGGTGGGTTGATTCATTGGTTGGTTGGTTGGTTTTGGCGCTACTCTTGCATCCTCTCACCTTACAACAAGTAGTGGGGAGCAATATAAAAAAAGGTTGCCACAGAGCGTTCATTCAAAATGGACCAGAGGATTACCATCAACCTTAAAAAGTGTCCTAGACTACCATGTATCTTTATTTTCCATTTTAAATGGGTTGTTTCAATAGTGCACATTTTTTTGTTATTAGTTATGATTGTATTCAGGACTACAGTTTGGGAACAAGTGGCAAATAGAGTTACTTAGTTTTTTTCTCTGTCTTACTGTCCTATAATGTAGTCATGATGGTTTATATACGGCTTTTAATCTGTAAGTACCAGTACACTGTGATCATTGTCAAAGGGGATACTGTATTCTTTTGTAAAACACTATTTCCAGTTTACAAATAGGGACATGAAGGCACAGGGAAGAAAAGATATTTTTTTTTTTCCCCTAAGGTTAACCAGTAACCAGTTGGCAAAATCGGGAGTAGAGCTCAGGTCTCTCAAGGTCAGTGGTTTCCATTAAACTGCTTGTTTAACAATTTTAAAAGTAATTACTTAATACTTTAATTTAAAGTTCTAACCTTCAAATTTGCTAATCTATGGCCTTTACTTCCCTGAGGCCAATTTTAGAATAGTATACTGCAAGTCTCTTCTCCTGAGAAAGAGGATGTAAAGATTCTGACATTTCCCTGCAGTATAGGTAGACAGTTGGCATTTTTTTTCAGGATTTTACAATATGCAAATATGATCATATATAACAAGTAAATAGGGCTTTATGTTTTAAAACCTTGTTTCTGATCATAATGTTTTGAATACATATGAAGGTGTTTCACCTGTTTCATACAACAGAGTTGTTAATACATTTCATGTTCCTCTCTTCTTTTGTTGTAATTTTTATCTTCAGTAATTTTCTGGAAAAGCCATTTCTTGTTAAAGTTTCTGACTCAGATGAGAAAGACCATCATCTAAGTTAGGGAGACGGCAATTTATCATGCAGAGAAAAAGAGCCAAAGAGAACAGATAGAAAGCTACATTCATGATATATCTGGACCACAAGATATTGGTGCAAAGCAGCGTGTCAATGTGATTCCAAGTGAACTGGCTGGCTTGCCAGAAGCAGTGTAACTGTGGTTTCACCCAGACTGGGAACTGGACTAGGGAATGTGCTTCATAGCTGGACTTAGGTAACTCTGCACGGCACTGCATTGTATTTCTGTGGATGAGACAGAGGGCAATAGTTACATGTGAGCTTTTATGTAAGTGTGAAATGACTCACTCTAAAAAGCATTTCCTCAGATTTAAAAAAGAACGCCTGCTACAGAGCTGTATTATTGACCTTACTCGTGAAATATTAATTTTATAAAGTACAAAAATCTGGTCCATTCATGTGTTATATGAACCAGTAATGTGTAAAAGTAAATTTAAGATGTTTAATTTCTGTGTTAATTCATGGACTTTATTTCACAGGCCAAAAAAAACAGGGAAAACCAGATCACCCACATTTGTATTTTTCAGCCTGATAATGTTGGTACTTTAATTAGAACAGTAGAAAGTCAGCATGAATTCTTTTGTTTTACAGAAAGCAAGAAGAATTGAGGTTAATTAAAGGTTAATTAGAGTTTAATTGGTAGTTTGGTTTTTTTTTTTCCTCTTTACTTTTGGTGATAACAGGAACGTTAGAATCCTTGACTTTGATGGCAACAGATTGGGCAGGCCTGGTGTTGATTGCTACTGCCAACATGAAAGTGGTGCTGCAGTTCTGCAGCTCCAGTTCTTAATCAATGAGGTAAGGACATATTTACTCAGATTCTTCTGTATAAATTTAGTTTAATCAATTCATGTATTGTAATTGAGTGATACCATTTTTCACATTGACAAATTGTGCTAACAAGTAAGTGGCATACATCCAGAGGACATTCACTATATAACCTTTTAGAAGACTACTTATGGGACTGCAGCAGGGAAAAGTATTAACTTCATATACATCAGTATAAAGTACTGAAGAAAGGGCAGTCAATATTTGAATGTGTGCAGGTAGTTGTAAAATCCATTTAATTACTAAATATGATGCACGATCCTGTTTCAAATAGAAATTAATAGCTAAATCTTTCTATGGAAATACATTGATGGTTATTGCTGGTGTCACCGTTTAAGGCTGGGCCAGCACTTAAAACAGGCGGCAGACACTGTCTGTTGACACCCTCCCTCCCCCCAGGAGGGGAAGGGATGGAGAAAAGGGGGAGACTTATGGGTTGGAAATTAAAACTACTTTAATAAAACAGTAATAATGAAAAATAGTATAATGATATTACTACTGATAATGGAAATAAAAGGAAAAGTATACAAAAGTGATACTGAGCTTCCCAATGACGGTCAGGGAATCGCAGGCCGCAGCCCGCAGGGGCTAACATTGCTGCCATGG
>NW_009621357.1:0-53529 GCF_000690535.1 Cariama cristata | reverse complement strand
AGACCAGCCCCAGCAGCCGACAGGAATCGGATTCAGGAATGCACGGATTGGGGTCGGAGGCAGGAGAGCGAGCAGGGTCTCACAGGGATGCCGACCATGAGAGAAGAGAGCGAGACCCTCGTGATCGCTTAGGTTTATACTGAGGATGACACAGATGGGATGGAATACCTCGTTGGTCTGGTTTTGGTCACCTGTCCCATCCGCACTCTTCTGCAGGTGTGACCGTTTTACAACTTTTTACTTGCTTAACGAAAGAGGGCCAGTAGTGGCCTTGGTTCTCATAGGGCTAAGTATAAACATGGGCCTTTCTGCATACCAATCCTACCGATACTTCAGTAGCAACTATAAGCATTGAGCACTATTAGGTCTGAAATGCAGTGTCTGAAAAACGTGTAGCTGTACTTTCAGAAAGTGCCGTTACTTAGAAGAAAATTAACTGCAAGAAAAAAATCCTGAAGAGAGAAATAGTCCTGTTTTACCCAAACCAGGACAGCTGAAAACTCAGTAGTTGGGGTTATGCTAGTACTTGAAGTAAGGAAAAGAAATTGCAGGGGTTATCAATAAACCAGCATGCTTAGTCTTTGTAAATGGTTTGTCAAAATCAAGTTTAGACAACATGAAGAAACAGTGACAGATTATAGCTTGCTCTCTGCAAAAGATCTCTGGAGATGGTAATAGGAAAGAAGACTTTCTGGAGCGTACAAATCTTTTTTTTTTTTTTTTCTCTAGAACTTGATATCTTGGCCAAATTATAAACTATTCGTAGTTCAGTTTTAATTAATTTTTTTCCCGGGATATAAGGAAACACTTCTGACAGTTTCAAGTCCTCTTTCTAGGTGTGGTGATCTTGAAGCTTCTCAAGGAAAGAGTTTCAGGTTTGTGGGGTTTTAAACCTAGGAATTTAATTTTTTTTCTACACTTGTTTGGAGAAAGTACCTGAACCACAGAAACTGAGGAGGGAGGACTGAAACTTTAGAAACAATCAGTCCAGTGGAATTCTTTAGAGGAAGGCACAGATGAAATCAAGGAGGCAAAGGTTTGAATCAATGTTCTTTCTTTTTATCAGGTGACCAGCAGAACCCCTAATACATAGGATTAATTTGATTTCTGTGGTGGCGATTCTCTCTGACGTTGGTCCAAACCCTTTGGGAGACGAGAATTAAAGCACGGACGACACTATATTAGAGAAGTCTCACCTTCATAAATTTCATTTGCATATGTCAACATTGAAAAAAACAGTTGCTAGGTTTAGGAAGGAAATCTAAGATGCAAAAAGAGTTTATCGGTCAGTCATAGTTGGTATGAAGTGATCTTTCAGTCACATCCTTGCCATTCCTCAGAATAAAGCATCGCCTTCTATTTGGGAAATACCTAGTTCCTCTATGCCATAGTAATACACAGAGATAGATCCTTTGTACTAGACCTGGTCTGAGGTGTAAATGTAGTAAAGTACTGCAGCAGCAGTAGGGACCTTCCTCTGCGCTCCATTTTCACATGGTATCACTGTTCCATGGTGAGTAGAAAGATAGTAGGAAGGAGGTAGAAAGTTCACTTTAAGCTGCCCAGGCAAATAGAGGTCTGAAACTTGGAAGGTGTTTGGTTTTGGGGCACCAGAAGCAGAACCAGTCTTCAGAGTATTTCTAATCTGTGACAGAGACTGTCCTTTTGTCTGTATCTCTTAGTTCTTCCTAGGTCCTCTCCCCCTGCTACCTGTCCCTACTTTCTTATCTGCATCTTTTCACTGTTCCAGTTTTGAATTTCATGTTGTCTTGATATGACTACTAAACTGTGCTTGGCACTGTTGCTTGTGTGTATGTGTGTGCACTAATCCCTTTATCCTTCAGTTACATCCTTCACACTCACCTTTTTAAGTAAGTATTGTTTGTTCTCCATTTTGTTAATCTCTATGCTTATGTGGAAACACGTGAGAGTTCACATGTAACCTTGGTACAGAGCTTTAATCTGCATTTTAAATTGATGAAGTTTTAATTTAACTTTGGCTGATCTTGTACTAATTTAAAATATTTACATTTACCAGATCAATTCAAATTAACTATTATTTATGGTAGAATATATTTTTTCTAGAGGAAAGCAACCATTTTTCATAAACTGTGTCATTTTCTATGGGTAGATCATTAACAGTGAGGAACACTTAAGAATAAGGCAGAATCTGCAAAAAAGTAATATGTTGTGCTGCATTTTGTGTCTGTTCTAGGGTGCTTTGGTCAGTGCAAGTGCAGATGATGCACTTCATTTGTGGAATCTCCGACAGAAACGACCAGCTATCCTACATTCTCTGAAATTTAACAGAGAAAGGTAAGACTATATGACACAAAATAAATATCTTATTTAAAAAAACCCAAACTTACTTTCTGATTTTCTAATAATACATGCTTATTAGTTTGCCTTTCTAAAGGTGGATATACTTGTCTTGAAATTTTTTCTTCCATTGTTTGTGTCTTTTTTCCATAGAACAAAAACTTCCCTTTCTCTTTCTGCAGTCTTCTCAGAACTAGAAAAATTTTGTCTGCTTTTTGTCAAAATGTTTTTCATTTTACCTTCTATTTGCATGAACCAGTGTGAGCAGTAGTGTGTTTGTTTTTCTTAAGACCAGACACAAGCACTGTTATCCTTTCGGCTGATCTGTTGTTCAGTACTAGCCAGAGTACCTCAGCTGGCTGTTTCAGGGAAATAATTATTTGCTCTACCTTGAAAGGGTTTTATTTTTGTAAAGCACTGGAAGTTTCGCAGAAATAAAGTGTGAATTTGGGAAACTATGGTAAATGTTAAAAGAATTGGAGACTGTTTTTCTAAATTTTACTTTATCAGCAGCCAATTCTAGAAATCCCTACTGAAAATAGATTATATGAGTGGTTGCAACTTTCAAACTCAAACAGAAGCTGAGCACTTCAATCTGTATTTAGTCACCCAGTAAAACCTGCTACAATATTATGGAACTTGAATGCTACACTTCTATTAATATTAAGAAAAAATTCTGTGTTTCTAATAAGGAGGTAAGTCAGTAGTCAGAAGACCAAGATTCAGTGCTTAAATGCAGCAGCTGGTTTTTTTGTGAGTCCTTGAGTAATACAGTTATTCTGTACTTCATCTTTGGGATGGATTTTTTTTGAAATTTGAAAACATAGATATAATACATAGTGTGGTTTTGACTGGAAGTTTAAGTGATAATTGTAATTCTCTTAGTATATACATTCAGTGTTTATTAAGGTGCAGTAACTTCTTTTAGATATTTATATATTTGCTTGTGCAGTGGTGAAAGATAACAGTACTTTACCGGAGCTGTGAAGTAAATGGACTCGTCAAAGCTTTGACTGCAGCAAATCTGAAAATTATTATGGAAATAGAATTTTTCTTTGTTGTTTATTATTCAGATACATATCATGTTTGCACTTAAATGTCACCAAGTTGCAAGTTCTGTTGTGGGAAGTACTACATCATAATTTAGAAAATATACATCCTGATTCTAAAGAGTTTATAACTTGTAGCAAAAGTGTATCAAGTGGTTTGGGACTGTGTGAGGGAAGATGAAAAGAAAAATTTTATGTACATTTGCTAGCTGCTTCTGGATAGTAAGTCATCATTTTACATTTGTTGAAATATTTGAATCTTACTATTCTCATCAGGTAGGTACATTATCCACAATTTGTCACTGATAAATCTAAATTTGTAGAAGTTATTCCAGTACATCTTGGTCTAGCTCTCCCAGCCAGCAACCCTCCATACAACCTAAGGAATCAATCGTTACAAGAATGCAATGTCTATTCAGCTGTTTACCTGTCATTTGTCTTCAGAGACACAAGCGTGGTATCTTGGTCAGAATTTTATCAGAATTTCTTGATAAAATAAACTCACACATATTTGGGCTTTGCTAAGAGGAAAACCATCATAATCACATTTACCTAAATTTTCTTTCGCTTCTGACAGCCTAAAACATGGGGCAAAATATTTGGAAGGAAGTTATTTGGAATACCGGAAACCTTTGCATAAAAACAAATTTTGTGTAATGACGTTTTTGAACTGAGGTTTAAAAAGGATTTGAGAATGTAGTTGTTTGTAACATGCATAGCTAGCTATACTGCCTTTTATCAAAGTCTAGTAAGTTGTGAGAAGAAAAAAAATACTATTAGTTCTTTTATGCATATTTTAAGTAACTGGTACAATCACTGCCATTTAAATAATTTTGATTAGCAGATCAAAGGCTATGAGGCAAATATCCTGATACACTGCTATATAATATTGTCAAAGAAGTAAGTCCAGCTTTAAATTAAAAAAGAGTTTTCAATAAGTATGAAGAAATAACTTTGTAGGCAGTTCTTTTCTTCTCGGAGTTCTCTAGCACTGCCCTAAGTTTTTGGGTTGTTGTATTCAGGCGCTTGGCTCCAGAATGAAATCTCTTCATTTTTATTGTATTTTCTTTTAACATGCATATCAATTAATTTCAAATCATCTAACTTTTAATTTTCTAAGCTTGGTTACACATTTAATATATAAAATTCAACATAAGCCTCTGGGCTAGTAGCAAAAAAGTAAGGCTAAAACCCTAATTAACCCTCGTTAATTTCATTAATTTGGAACGTTTCTCTGTATATGTGACTAACAGAGTTAAGTCTAAAAGAGAGCTTCCATTCTTTTTTCTGAATATATTTTTCGTGTTCAAGCACAGAAGTTACAAATTATGTAATGCTCAGAGAAACAGCAAATAATGGTTGACTTACCTATAAGAAATTTATGGCAAAATGGATGTAAGGGAAATTTGGGAGGCTGATAAAGCAATAAGATCAAATTTGATTTTCTTCAAGAAATTCAAATGTCTGCCAAAAATTAATGTCATCTTCACTGTTGAAACAGTTAAAAAAAATTCTATTTTTATCCTCCCCTCTCCTCGTGCAGGAGGAGGTTAAGGGGAGGCAAGATTCATACTGAAGAGAGAAAGATTCTTTTGTCTTGTTTTAAGTTTGTGGCCCAATGAATGAGCTGGTTTTTATGTTTCTTAAATGGGGAGAAATGCTTGTTGACAGAGAATAGGTTTTAAAATACTGATGCATGTTTTCAGAAAACAGTAAGGTATTGAAAAAGAGATGTGTTTAGGCAGTAAAAAGCTAGTTCTTACAAGAACACCACTTTTAATTTAATTTTAGATTTAGACAGCTTTTACAGAGCCAAATGCATAATATTCACGTACATTTTACCTATGAAAAAGGAGCAAGTGGCTGCTTCTGATTTTCCTATTTGCATCTCTCTCGAGGATTTATAAGAATTGTCATTTTATTCATACAGTGTTTGCCTTCTTGATATGCTGTTTGGTTTAGATTTTTTTTCTGAAAACTGGCAGATTTACTTCATGAAGTGATGCAATATAATGCACTTTTAGTTAAAATTTTAATATTTTATCTGCTTGTGATGAGGAAGATAATTGTATTAGTCCTAATTCTTGATTAATTAGACTTCAATTAATTATCTTCCATGTAGAATCGGTTTATTCTGAGTTTTTAAAATATTTGATGCATGAACCATACAGCTGTTAGATTCTGTTAGATGGATGAATGCTACTTAAGTCTTTGGTTATTACTCAGTGCACTGGTCTTCATATTGCTGAACTGTTTAATTTGCAATTTGCTTCTGTTTCTTGACATTTAAGATTGCAGGATAATGGACTAACATCTGCTCTTAGCAGTGTTTCTGTGTATGTTTATGCAACTACTTGAATTAAATTTCCCCGAGTGTACACGTATATATATTCCCCCTTTCCCTCCCACAAAAGTAGAATACATGCAAAGAACTCTTAAATGCAGTACACTGGTTATCTTTCACTTAGCATGTAGCATTCAGTATTAAGACACTGAATGGTTTATGAATAATAATTCATTAACAAAATGCACTTTTGTAGCCCTTAAGTCATAGTTTGCAACTTCTCCAGATTTTTTTTTTTTTCTTCTGGCCTGTTGTTAAACTAACACTGATGCAACTTTAGAAATACTGTCTCTGATAATTCACTGCTCCTTTACTAAGCGTCTCTTTGGAGCATGCGTAGAAGGAACGCTGAAGAATGAGACATAATGGCAAACTGATATTTTTGTTGTACAGTGTAATGCTCTGGACTTTTTAGCAAATTATATGTGTTTGCCTTGGATCAAAATGTAAGGTTATCATCTTAAATTTCTATTGCTATAGTTGGAATGTAATACAGTGCATTAAGAACCTTCAAGAAAATACAAATGTAAGCAATATGTTTCAGTGTTCGGCCCCCATACCAAGAGTTGTAATGATAACATGGTTACTCAAAGACGTGCTTGACAGTAGCATAAGATTGATAATACATGATTTGCTGTGCCATTTACAAATAGGATGGACAGGTAAAACTTTTTAACCTCTGGAAACATTCCCTAAGAATCTCTTCGGTGCTTTTGAAGGATAACATTATGGTGATACTCATTATGTTAGTCCCTGCTTTTCCTTCTTTGATGTTGTAGGAGATACCAGATTCATCTTCAGTAGACATTTTAGGCAAAATAAATAACCCAGCTACTGGAACTAGACACTGTCTCTATCTACTGCAAAGAACATTAGGATTAAGCTAAACCACTGAAAACTATTATAGGCCTTAATTGTTTTTAATATAGTCAGAGCAGACTTCAGCAATTATAGCTTTAAATATACAACAGTTTACAGAGTTTTCCCATTTAAGATTAGTGCAACAGGGATAAGAAAAACCAGCAAAGATTACAGTGTGAAATCCAGGTCCTTTAGGCCTGTGTGCACTAGTTTCTCTGATGAACATGGTTCATCTTCTGTTACTCTGAATCTGAGGTAGTTCAGTTGTGTTGACTGATATGGGGGATAGCCCTCCTCTTTTTCTTCTTTTAGCCAGTGCTGACTGGCACGTTACGAGTGAGCCAACAGTACTACAACAGTTTATCCACTGAAATACTGAGCATGCATGAACATAGTGTACAAGTTCTGTTGTCTTGAAATCCATCTGCATGCACAGTGCACCGATGCCATGACAATACCGTAAGTGCCCTTCCGCAGGGGAATCACAAGGTAACAAAATCTGTATAACTGGCTTTGGGGCTCTGATCTGTAACACTTTCTTCAGTGTTAAGGGTACACTGGCACAGAGGAAGAGGAGCCTTTTAAGCAAGTGACTTTTAGAGCAATTCTCAGTTAACTGTAACTTTCTGTTAATTAGAAACTTGACTCCTGCATCTGAGATTTTGCAGTATTTGAGCAAGGTGATTGAGAGTATTACCGCAATGCTTGGAAGCAAAGAGAAAAAACATGTATTTTTGGATCTGGTGACTTTTGTTTTGTGTGTTGTCTATATTCTTTCCTGAGAGTAGCTCTGTCTTTGTCTCTCTCTCTTGCTGTATCTTTGCAATTTTGTGAATTTTGTGTCCTGTGTTGTTAAGAGTTTACCTCATCAAAATGACAGCAAGAGGCTATTGAATGAATACTGCTGACTGGTTGTACAGTCTCAGCGGTACCTGTATCTGTTTACTTGTATGTTAGGGACCTGTGAGTTACTAAACTTCTGTCTCATTGGCTGTTAAAAGAGCTGAATTCTTGTGATAGCTTGCCTGCTCATAAACAAGCCTCCTGATTAATAGTGTGTAACTGCTAACTCTTTATTGTTTATGTACCTTCAAATTAGTCAGGGGTCTGTCGTCAAGCATGAAAGTATTTAATAGGTTCAGTGTAGTTGCACAGCCATGCTATACCACAAAACAGATTATGGCCACATGGTGTGGTACAGCATTTAGCCATTCCAAAACCCCACAGAATTCAAATATAAAACAATAGTTTACCATACAATCCTGCCACAGTTTGGGAAAGGATTTAAACTTTCTCAGGTTGATGAGGGAAAAAAGTGAGGAAAGCTAAAGAAGCCATGCTGTTGATTGGCAGTCGCTTCTACATCTTGAAGAAGTTTTTACAAAACTTCCCTGTCATGTTTGAAAGAATGATGTTTAGGGATTTCAATAACCAATTAATGTTGTTTGCATGCAATTATTGAGCTTGGAAAGATTCCTGAAGCTCATAAAGAACACCTCTGGTCTATGGGGCTGTGCCTCAGGACTGCAGGGCAGGAAAGTGAACTTTGTCAAATGTCACTTCAGAAAGACAGAAGACCGGATACAAAGTTTCTCAGTAAGACTGACTCAAATTATGTTCATGTAGTTAACAAACACCTCTGCCTTCTATGTTAAAAAACAAAACAAAACATTACATTCTTTTTTTCAGGTCTTGCACCATGTCATGGAAAATTTTGTAGTACAGTTGACCTGTAGGATCAATGAGATCCATAAGCTCGTCCTGGAAAGGTGGTATGCAACCTAGTTGAAATGATGAACATCTTGGTCCTAAAAAGAAGTCTAGCACAAGCATTTTGGGTTTTTTTCAACACACGTTAGCTAAATAATCAACAAAGAGCAAAAATACAAAAAAAAATACCCAAACTAGAAATACAGGATTAGCTTGTTGATACTAAGAATCAACAGTTTTAATTTGGTAGATTTACGAGATTATGCAGTTCCCCGAAAGTAGAATGAAAATTCACATGATCCGTAAGATGTTCTTTTTAATAGATCTTAAATATGTGGGTCTTCTAGTGGAGTGGAGCTGAAGGGACCTCCTCAGTCTAGTTCGCTGCAGTTGCAGACCAAACTCATATACCTCCTTTTGTATAATGAACAAGCTGACTATGTTGTGCATCAAAAGATGATGGTCCCTTATGATCCCAGTAAGAAAGGCACTCAGACTCTGTAAGTTATCATTCAAAATGCTATTAATTAGATCTAGAACTATAAAGAATGAGAGAATAGTATAGATAATCTTACATCCCTGTAGGTGCTGGGAACCCGAAGTTGTGCATCATCAAACAAGCCTCCAACCAGCAGGCTCTGCAGACCCCATCCCTAGATAGGGTTGCCCTATTTTGGTCATTCAAGTTATTACAGGATTTTCTTATAAGAAAACAACCGTATTCACTATTTCTACTATCAAACAGAATGGACGTTCACACTAAAACTTCCTGCTGCACTGTTAGATAAAGGCAAGGCCATGCAGGTGGTGCAGTCACCAAGCGGGAGCTGCCTGCAGGCTCCTCTTGTACAACGAGCTGGCTGCGTACGTGCAGCACAACACAGCCTGAAGACCACGCTGTACGTGCAGCCCAGCGTAGCACACGCTTGTGCCTACTCAGGTGAACTGCTGTGTGGATCACTAATTCCTCCAGTGCAATGGTCGCCCAGTCAGGGTCGTGACACTATCATATAAGTATTCAGGTTTAAGTCCACTACTCCTCCTGTTGGGGAAAAGTGCTCCATGCTAATTTCATCCCTATGATGGCAAGAAACCTTCCAGTTTCAAGACTAAATTTTTTCTTTTTATAGCTCTTTTATTCCTGTTTATTATGATATTCTGGAATCCACATTTTCATGCATTTTAAATATTTTGTCTCTCCTCTGCAGTCATTCATATCTATTCACAACCTGCTTTTTTCTTTTTTTTTTTCACTACAAAAATAAAGATTCTGTGTTTTCCTTTATAAATTTGTATTGTCATTCCCTTTTCTTTTCTTTGGCCTTTCTTCTCATATCAGTTCTCTCTGAGCTGATGATTAGACAAGGAAACATATTCTAGATAGGGTCCCATCTGTGCCGTGGACATTGACATTACTATTTTCTTTTGTAATCTCTGCAGGAATATGTTTACTGATGCATACCATAATAACATCTTCCTTTTACATGGCTTCATCTCATCAGTGCTTGTGGTCTTGCTGTGATTGACTAATACACCCATTACACTTCTTCACTGATGTATATCTACCTGGCAGGGCATGTGCTGCTTTTCAGTGCAGGCCTTTAAGAGTTGAAGCAAAGCGAGACAAGTGAAATTGAAATTATCTTTTTCCATCACTCCTGTATCATGAGTTCCAACCCTAAAGTGGAAGTTCTTATTCTTTGAAGTTTGAGGCCTTTCCCTTTGCATTTTAAATTTCATTGCATTTCTTGTACTCTACTTGTACACATTGTCCTTCCTCTGTAATATTGTGTCCCTGAGAGGTTTCATTAGTATTAGTACCAAGATCACTTACGAAGTTACTAGATCAGCTGCAAAACTAATACTTGAGAATCCCTCAAATATCCACTAAAGTATTTTGTTTTTTCAGTAAAATCAAGTGGAAAATAGACATTAAAAGTAGAGTTTTATAGTTACGGGTTTTTTAAATGCTGTATTTCATTTTGACATATGCTAGATTTCCTACAATTGGAATATTCTGGAATAGCCTACCTTTGGTAAACTACCTCCCCTATCTTACTATAACTTTTCAAAATTTGTCCTTTTGAAACTCAAAATCTTGGTTAGTGTGTATTTTTAGGTATATTTGAGCAAGTAGTAATAACATTATGGTCACAACATCATAGATGACAATATGGCTTATCTTTATTTCTATCGATTTTAATTTTCTGAAGCTTATCTTGTTGCATGGGATTTGTAATGCAATCTGAGTTGATGCCACTGCAGAGAAAGTGCTGCAAGAACTTAAACTGACTAGTTTAAAACTAGTTTGGTTTCTTTATGCTTAAATTACACCAGGGTTACTCACCTTTTATTGATTCATTGACTGTTTACTAGAGAAAACTGTTGTTGCCATTTCCAGGAATATCTAGACCCTACATTTAGTAGCAATACTTCTTTTCTAACCTGTACTTCTTTTCTAATCTGCAATAAACTGTCTTCTAATTACAGAAGTCCTGGTCATATTTTTCATTCTAGAATATTAAAAATACCTCTGTTGATATCCAGATCCAACTTTGAATTTAAGAATCTCTGTTCTTTTTGTAATGGTGACTTTCACAGTCTTTCCCCAAAGTAATTTTTAGTCCACCGGGATTCTGCCAATATTATTATTTTCAGTTTCATTTCAATTAAAAATGTCCGTAAGTGCATTATGCCACAGTATCTGTTTTTATACCTGTTTGCTAAACAACTTCTCTGAAGGCAAATAGAGCTGTTTAAGATATTTAAGATCTATTTTTACACAGCTCTGTACGTAAAGATTCTATTTCCATAATGAGACTTTAAAATATGTCATAATAACATTGGCACAGTATATAGTAATTTGATTTTTGATAACTACTCAGAGAAGTCTCAAAACAGCAAATACAGTTACCATGTTACGTTAGTTACTTATATATCTTTGGTTTAAAAGCATATGTCCAGGACTTAAGAAAACACATGATAAAGTGTGATGAATAATTTGGCAAATGCTTTTCTATTTCATGGTTATCAATCAATTGCAAATCAATTAATATTTTCCTCATATTGGTGCATTAAAAGCAGGTTAACAGAAAATGGCTGATATGCTATATATTAATTACTCTTAGAGATAACAGCTATATTTGATAGCACAGGACCCAAAAAACTGAACCATGACTTATGACCAATCACTTCTACTTTCCTCCTATTGCTAAACTGTACCAGATAGGGGTGGATTGGGTGAAGCAGAGGCTGAGCTGTTCATTTGACCTATTACTTTATTTAGGTAATGTATTTACTTTTTATGTAAAATACTTTGGCAAATACATAAAAGAGTCTTGGGATTTGATCTGAGACTGTAGAAAACACATCAAGTGAAGGTTACTAAACAAGAATTTTCTCATCTCTGAAACACCAAAATCACTATTTCTAGCTGGTGGTAGGCCAAATGTTGTGGCTATAAATACAGCACAGTTAAAATGTTTTAAAAGTGAAATTTATTTATAACAGCTGATGAAATTGCTTTATAAATTTGCTCTATGTATATGCATGTGTGTGAACACACGTGTATGGGTGTGTATGTGTGCATACACACACACATACATGAAATCATCCTGACCCACAGAACTACTGGAGAAAAATGCATAGCTCGCACAATTACCTGGGGACTTAACAACAGTACAGGGACTACAGGGCCCTCTGGCCTGACAAACTCTCTTTTCCAATTTACCTTTTCCTCTGTGTCACTCCGGCTGTAGTTCCTTCTGTTATTTCTATGTGAAAACAGGTATCTCTTCAAAATTTCATTTTGCAAAACATCTTTGTGAAGTTGTGGTTTTACTTCAATAGGGAAGAAAAATGTGTTCTGAATTATTTGATTTTTATGTCACCTGGCCACTTCTGATTGCCTGAGTAACTTATGTGTTGGCTTCTTTCCTCAGAAAAAAATCCTCTAGCTCTTAGCAGGAGACATGATGTTCTATATGCTGCAAAACTTTAGATCATACACTGAGCAGTGAGCTTTTTGTTTCTAATGCTTTGTAGAAAATAAAGCATGTTTGTCAGTAGATTTCTGCTTTTTTGAGAAAACACACAGTAACATATTATGTTGTTTTCATATAGCAGCTGTGCTGCCATATTGCTCTAAGGCCAGGTTTGGATAGCAAAATTTAAAGTATATGCACACAGCCATACAGTGAACAACCGTGTCATGACTTAGTCATAACAATTGAGAAAGCAAATACTGTAATACAAAAATGCATCATTCACTTCATATCATACATAGTTATATTAGACAAGGGCAAAAAAAGATGTCTTTTAAAATTTAAACAAATTCAGACAGCATGAACAGTCTACCTTATCAGTTGGAATTTTCAGCTTGCTACAGTTATAGTATAGTTATATGAATTCTGTGGGTTTATTTTTTGAAGTTTTCCAATTTGAGTTTTGAGACATCTTTCATAGTCCTGTTCAGATCTATCCTTTGACCTTTGTTACATTAGATTTCCAGTCACATATTAAAGCAGTGAAGAACATGCACCCATTCTGTTGCAGTAAGTCATTTGGTTCTCGGAAACCACACCACCCCTTTCCTGCCCAGGCACATGTCAGCTTCAAAGCAGAATCCAATGCAATGATTTAGGATACTTTTCCTTCTGTCACAATAAACTCTGGGCATTATTCCAGTAAATCAGAAATAGAGCTACTAATGTCAGTGTTGAGATTATCTCATTAAACAGTACATGAACATGTAGAGAAGAGACACTACAGATTGCAGAAAAACAAGGACCATTAATCACAAAGTCCCTGTCTACTGAAGCATAACAAATGAGAACAGCTGGTCTCCAATAAGTCTACATGATTTTAATTGATGACAGCTGTTAAGAAAAAAAAGTGTGTATACATAGAAAAAGTATACACATGTAAAAATGTAATTTTTTTTACTTTGAAGTCAATTTCAATATTTCAGTCTTACCCTGATTGTAGAAAGTCATTCAAAATAACTTCATCGATATTGATGCAAAATAGGTTTTAAACTCATTATAGTAGGAATGTATGATAAACACAGATTTGTGTATGTTGCGACAAGCAGGGGATGAAATACTAGCATAACTTTAGTTTACTTTTCTAACAGCTATGTAAAGTCAAGCTGTTTAGCAAAAGACAAATTTCAACATTTCATCTTTAAGCTAAGTCCCAATTTACTGTTTTGAAACTATGATATTGGGAAGCAAATACTGAATTTTTGATTTATATTCAGTGTTGGGTGAAAGAATGAGAGGAACTCTACACTTAGGTGGGGTTTTTTTAATGCAACTGCTACAAAATCAATGGAAGAAATAAATCAAAAACTTTCTTTTTTGAGAACATCATCTCCCTCTTCCATCCTTGGGTTTTTGGCTTTCTTTTATTGCTGAGAAACTGAGTGGCTCTTATTGTGGTCTGTATTGCCCATCACTGTCACTATGTTTGGTATTACAACTCCATTTTTACTTACCCTTCAAAGAAATTAATGGAGAACAAGTCAAGTGCTACAAATAAGAAATAGTGATTTCACAAGCCAGTAGACAAGAGAAAAATCATGTCTTTTCCCCTAAAGTTGAAAGCAAGAGTCTGTTTGCCAACCCTGTTTTATTAATTTGCTCACCTCACTGATTTTGTGGAACTTTTATTCTCATATTTCTTGGCCTAATGACCTTGAGTTGGCATCAAAAACAAATTGGAAGCTAATGCAAAGTATGCTGGTTTCTTCCAGAATCTTTTTCTATTTAAAGGAAGCAGGTTTCTGTGTAATTTCCTTGTCTTTTTTTCTTGGGTTCAAGTCTGCACATTACACCTATTCAATCCACTGCATTACTGTTGTGTAATACTAAAGATCTAGCCAGGGAGAGTATGCCACTGTTGTTGTCAGTGATCCTGCTCCCACATGTAAGACAGCCCAATGAATTTACAGTTGAAACTGTAAAAGGGAGTTGACAAAAGAGAGTGTCTCTTTGCTGTGCATTTGTCCAAGAGGAAGGAAAGTAATTTTCTGTCATCCTGAAGATTAAGCAAATTATTAGTAGCACAGGCTACAAAAGTTTTCATCCCCTTGGACACTGGGATTTCAAGAGTGACTTTTAAGTTGTTCTGGAGCTCCAGTAATGCCAGTTAACATGATACAGTGCTGCTCCTAAGGCAGATAGCCATTGAGTTACCAAGGGTGTGAATTTAAATGCCTGTATCTCGTACTATAGGAAATTATTGTGCAGCTGTCTTGTCTTTTTGTATGTATTATGGCATGTTAAGCAGGCCAAGATGATCTTCTATGGAGTTGTAAGATTAGTTAGAAGAAATAAAACTGGTAAAACCCAAAAGACCTGTTGCATGCTGTCTGCTTTGACTGTCCTTGTAAAGTGCTCATGATAACCTCATAAGGTTTTATCTAAATACATAAATTCAGTATTTGTTCAAGGATGATCTCCAGGTTTACTGATGTAATAAAATGTAATGCATTTAGTATGTTTTTGAACATGCTTTTTCTGATTTGTTCTAGGTTCTTTTAAGTTTGAGTTAACTGCCTGTAAATAATTCATGTTAACACCCATTATAAATGCTCATATAGTTGCTACAGTAATGTATTGTGTAGGTAACATAAGCATTTGTGTCTTAAAACAAGTGTTTATGGAATACTGTAAACTATTAATTACAGTTGTGATTACAGATTCATTTGAAATAGTAAGCTCACAGTTCAAGAATGGGCCTAACTTCAGGCTTGTAGGGTTATCTTGCCTGTACCAGAAGTTTTACATAGGAACTTCTAGCTTTTGAAGAAACAGAGTAACAGCCTGCTTTACTCTTGATTGTTTTAACAGGAGAAAAGGAAAATGGGGAACCAAATATACTATTGATAGTGCTTTGCTTTGCACTTTATATTTTAATTTTTGACACTTTTAAGGATTCATAATCATACCCAATTTCTAAAAATCAGGATGCTTCAGAATGTGCCAATACATCCAAAGAAAAGAGAAACCCAGCTAGGGACAAAACAAAAATATCTTGAGAGAAAAATAGGTTTTTGACTGCATTTCTTAAAATTTTACAAATTTTTTTCTACTTCTTGTATTGCTCTTTCTTATTCTTGTAGCTTATTTAAGTATAATGTTTCAGGTAAGAGACATCATGAAAGATGCATGTATCTTAAACACAATGAAAGCAGCAGTGAACCACTAGCCAGTTGACATGTCTAAATAATTTGCAGGAGAATAGCTGCATAAGCTTTTTTCTCTGTCAGAACAAATAACTCTGTAAGGTGTCTATGAGCACTATTTAAGCCTGTTTGCCTAAAATGAAACTATAAAGTCAAAATGTGTTCTCAACTTTTTTCCAAGTAGAATTTATAGAAATAGAGAGAGGGGTGTGTCTGCTGTTTATATACGGCGCATTCACAAAGAGCTATGAGAATACTTTGCTTAGGATATATTTCTATTGAAATTATAGTTTAGTGATGGAATCCTGATTTGTTGTACCTCAGCATTTGTAGGGAATTTGCCATCACTGAAATTCTTTAAATCAAGACAGGTATCTTTTAGTAAATTGTTCTAACTCAAACGATGACTAATTTGAAGAAATCCTATGGTCTGTGTTAAGCAGAATAGAGGAGCCCCAAATGTTTATTTCTTATATTGCAATCCCCAGATTAAATTATGACTGTTGTACAAATAATGACTGTAATGAATATTTGTAGCTAAAGTGATATAAAATAAAGATAAACAAAACTGTTTTGTGAGCTGGTTGGGTAAGTTGAGTAATCTGAGATACTTGAAAGAGATGTTGGCAAACAGATGTATAGTGCTAGAAAGTAACTGTTACCACTGCTTTGACTCCATATTTCATTCATGTTCCTTTGTAAGGAAGATGTATTGAATTGCCTCATGTAAAGCAATTCATTTTATTGTCTCTCTTTAAAACATTGATCTCTACAGACTACTTTAAGAGGACTAAGCTTAAGTAATGTCTTCAAGTGGTCCTACTGTTTGCAAGTATTGATAGTTCAGTTAGGAAATAGAGTAGCATGTGAGCTAAATGATGATTTGTTTCACAGTGTTTAATTGTAAATAATTTATGACTTTCATGAATAACCTAGAATTTATTGCTAGAGATGATTCACTGAGTAGCTGTAAACAGAATAGTTACATTCAGCTCCTGACTAATTTGATGGAAAAATAGAACTAAGTTCTAATTATGATACTCTTCATTATTAGATATTCTTCACCTACCCAGTCCTGCCATAAACTTTAATTGTAGCATATGCATTATAGTCCTAAAACAACAAAGAATATTTGAGTGGTCTGTAGAACAATTAACTGGAAAAAATCCAGAGATGGAAATGTTCATGCATTCATGCATATTTTGAGAATATAATTTACCTTAATATTCCTCTTGTGTTCAGATATCCCTAAATATCAATGGGGTTTAATACTCAAATGCCTTTGTTATGCTGTCACCAGGATCCAAATTTATGTGCAATGTGTTTTCAGCTCTACTTCACTTTCTTCTATATAAGTAATTAAAACATAAAATAAGAAGGACCAATTGATTTTTACTTCAAAATAAATATTGACTGATGATGCTAGCAGAAAATATGTGTGAAACAGAAGATTTTTCTTAATTTAAATTAAAACTATATCACAATTAAATAACAGGTGGACCACAAGAATCAGTCTCAAAGGTATGTTTGGTTCATTCACTGTCTGCTAGGATCTGCATGTGTGGGACTGGTATAAATTTTTGTAATTATTTTGTGTGTTATGTGGAGAATCTAGTTTGAATAGGAGAAGATTTCATGTTATGATATAGTATCATAAAGATCCTGAAAGGAAAAACTGTCCAGATGTATTGAACTGCTATATATTTCATTTGACTCTTAGTCATGCCCGTTAGTAATTTAAAGCATTTCCTGTACTCTTATATCAGCCCTAGAGACAGTGCATACAGTTCAAGTAAATTAAACTAAAAGTTTAAGTTAAACATTGGAAACCCTAATAATGGAGTTCATCTTGGATCTCTGCCTTCCTAGGACTTCCTGGTATATAGTACTCAAACAGTCTGTGTTGCAGGGGAAACACTGTTATTACTATGCACAGACCCAGCTCACATCTATCTGGGGAACTGCACAACCATCTGCTGCAAACCCATCACGTGATATAGATGGCAGACTGCATGGGTTGGTGCCGTTGTACGTGTCTTACAGAGGTCATGAGCTCCACATTTATATGTAGTCCAGGGAGAAGGGTAAATACCTCCAGAAGTCAAATAGCTCATAGTTTACATCCTTTGCTTGATCTGCTGGAGACAACTCCTTTTCTTCATTATCTATAACCTTAGCCTGTGCTTCTGGTTAGGCACTTCAGGTCAGCTGCAAACTACTTTGCTTGAATATATGTCTAAATCTTCTTGTGTGCATTTCATGACTTAAAGCAATCATCTCAGCTATAATATTCCCTCAGAAAGGCCAGCCTGCTTTCATCCACTGGAGAAGGAGAGGCACTAGATGAGTCTGATCTTCTTTGTGTGTCAGTGAGGACTTTTCATATTACTTTTGATCAAAAAAATACCAGAAGATCAAGGGAGTAGTGAGGAAAAAAAAGAGCTGGGTGGAAATCATTTGTGCTTGGTGGTAGGGGGAGAAGGGGACTGTATAGAAGGTCATGAGGCACTCTCGGCAGCTGTAGTTTTTCTTGCTGGGGAGAAGAAATCCTGCAAAAGTAGAGAAGGAAGGAAAGAGCTTATCTAGTGGTTTTCCTCTGTTGTGAATATTCATTGAGGACTACACGGGCCACAGATTCCTCTCTAAAAAGAGCTGCTTTGAAAGAGGTCCCGACAGAACATCAGCCAGTCATTGGCTAGTACCAGGGAGGATGGCCAGTCTATCAGGTGGCAGTGCCAAGAGAACAGCTTGTGGTGATGACCAGCTGAGGTAAGTAACATAAAATAGTGGAGAGAACTGGAAGCACCAGAGGATGCTGGAGAAGATTCCTTGAGTTGGGAGGGGAGCTGTAACCACTCTAATGAAAAGGTAGACTTCTGATATGCATAACCTTCTTTAGAAAGTGATCAACTTTCTCAGCAGCTGAACTCATCCATGTGGAGACAATGCATTGTAAATTGGGTGTAAGACAGCAGCTGTAACTTAGTAGTCACTGAGGGCTGAGAGAAGGTGTCTGGGCCAGGCCGCTGGGCTTGCATCCTGCCAGCTACTCATGTTCCCAAGTTAATACCTCCTTCATGTTTTGTCTTCCTCTTCTCCTGTAAATTTGTAAGATTTCTGTCTTTTCTGAGAGGCTGGATAGTGTAGTTTATTTTGATAGGATTCTGAGAGGGAGTTCAAGCTGATGTTTGCTTTTGTAGGAACTTACAGAAACTGAACTCTTCTGCCAGTCAGTGCTGGGCATAAGGGCTATACATGTTCTATGGCTTGTCCGTATTTCAGATTATCTGTACAAGGGGAAAAAGCATAGTATAAATTTAGTTGCAGTTTTGATGTCAAGGAGTGAGCAATTAAATAATTAAATTGGAAAAACTGTTCATCATTTTGACAAAAATGTAATTTATTCTCCCTCCTTCCGCAGCTCTTCCCGCTCTCCACCAGGAATAGTGTTCTAGGATAATTTTTCATACTAAAGATAGAAAAACAAAAATAACAAAGCAGAGGCAGAAGGAAGTGTCCTCAAAATTATCTTTTATTTTTCTTAGAGCATTATGATTAGTGTAATGAAGATGATTTTAAGCCATCTGAGAGTTTTTACTAGTATATCAGTCTAAATTATTTTAACATTGTTGTATTCTACTAATATGCAATGAGTTTTTTTGGTCAGAGTTGTTAGACTGTAGAATGCTGTGATTTTCTGAAAAATATACCTTTTCAAGATTTGCTAGTCAGAATATATTCCGTTCTAAAATAAGGTTCAATTTTTTGACAATACCTCTTTAAGTTATTCCATTATCTCTCTTATATTGCTTACATAATTTTAGAAATTTTTGAGGACTTTTGTGAAAGAGTTTTTGCTTAAGAAATTCTGATTTAGGTGTTTTATTTGGCACCTATTGATTATTTGTTAAAATTACATTTTATATCCTGGTTTGTGTTTTGAATACATTGGAAAACTGATGCAATGTTTCAGACCATTTTGACAGCATAGGAACACCTTTTTTTGGTATTGGTCTATGTTTTTTATTATTTCTTATAATGATCAATGAGATTTGTATTGTGGTTTGCTGCTAAGAATGTATAATATCCACATTTCTGGCTGACTTTCTGTTAAGTGGTTCAATGTTGAGCAAATTCTTTTATTGAGTTCCATGTTATCTCAATCAGATTGACAATCTGATTAAATTTTGGCAGAAGCACTTCATAGTGGCATAAATCACTACAACCCCTACCTTTGTAAGAAGAAAAATAGCCTTTCTTTCCTTCTGGCTAATTGACTGTTTTTTGTCAAGGCATCAAAGGACATCTTAATTTGCTTGTGGGATATATGACTAATGGAGGGATACCTTTCATCCACAATGAAAACTACCATATGAGACTTCATTGTTTTCTCTTGAAGAAATTGTTATTGAATTTCAGTATTTACCGAAATGGAAGATGTTCATTAAAAATCTGAGTCTTGCTTCAGAGCTTTCAAGCCTCAAAGTCAAGTTAATATTTTCTGTAAAAGTGAAAAGTCAATAATACGTGAAGCAGTTTACATTTAATTTACATAATGTAAAAGAAAACTACTTCAGAGCAGTGCACAGCTTTCTGAGAATATGAAAATCATATGGCTTTGTTTGGTGAAGCCTAACAATGTATCATATTAAAATGACTAGTAATCCCTGTGCTCTAATAGGTTTGTTACATATCTGGATTGTCTTTAGGGGAATAGCATTTTCTTATAAGCTCACATATTGTAAAACATGGTATTTGATAATGTGTAGTAACAGTTTGGGTAAACGATGAAGACTCATAGGGTAGTTTTCATTGTGGAAGAAAGAACATAAACAATACTATCTTATCTGTCTGTCCCATAAATCTATCAGATGAAAATGAAATTATTTAAAAGGAAATAGCTGAGCTTAAGAAAACAGGAAAATTTGTGGTCATTGTCTTAATTCTTTAGCAGCACCTAATTCTCTTCTGATCCTTCGTACTATATATCCGGATTTAGTAGCTACTGGTGCCTGGGATTTCAGATAGGCCAGCAGGAAAATAAGTCTAGTAACTGGTGACGAGTAGTTAGTACTTTAGTCTGATTTTTCTCTTACTGTAGGACCTTGCTCTTGAAACACTATGTTCTTGGCATTTTAAACCTAAGGCAGGCAAATGGAGGACATGCAGTAGCTGGGAAATTAGACACCCGTTTAGTCTGATGGTTGTTGTGGCAGTACCTGCTAGAGATCATAACCTAGAAGCAAATTTCAAAAAGGAAAAAAATGAGACCAAAGCAGCCTCATATGGTGTCTGAGGTGATTTTGAGACTTCATTCATAATCAGGGTATTGGATTCAGTCTTGCACTTTGGAGACCAAGTTTTCCGCAGTGCACAGTACTGGCTTGTGAATGGATTTATCAGAGGACTGAAAATTAATATGGTCCTAGATGGACTTGAACCTGCTTAGTTTGATGACACAACTGCAAGAATTTGGAGTAGCAGCATTCAAGTCAACTAGGGTTCGCTTCGTAACTCATGAGTTCTTTGGCAGTCACAGATACATACTAGGCAGATATATTTTCAACACTTTCAAAGTCACAGATATTTTCTCTTCCTGTAATTTGTTTACTACTAACAAGTGCTGAATGAACATCAGTGTGAAGTGGTTAAGAGGATTTATCAACCAGGGACCAGGGAGGTTTTTGTATGGGCTGGAACCTAACAGAGCATGCATATGCTTTGGAGTGCAAGAAAGAAAAGTAGAGCTAGTACAGAAATGCAAGAAATTAAAAAAATTAGGACTAAATATGACACTAAGCAGAAGTGTAGCAAATGGTGCATCTGAAGAGAAAGCAAAAGAAATGGCGTTGTTTAGTTTAAGGAAAAGGATCAGGAAAGATGTGAAAACGACCTTCACATTTGTAAAACTACAAAGTGGAAAGGGCGAATTGGTCTTTGCATCTGTTATTAACAGAATAATAAAGCTAACAGCTTTAACTCCAACAAGGAATATGTAGGTGGCATACACTTTCTGCAGTTTTTTCTGTCGGATATTTCTCCATCTCACTGCACCCACAGTGTAAGTACCAAGGTGCTACTTGAAGGCATTTTCATTTATGCATACTAAACTTTAATTCCCGTTCTCAAAGCAATGGTCTTGGAAAACTTCATTCTCTTTCCACTAAAGGCACTGGAATTATTGCCAAAAGTAGACGACTAATGATAAAATTTAGCCCTGCACAGATGGATAGAACAAAGCCTGTATCATACCTAAATCTTGCTTGAATCAACAAACCAAGATTTCTGTGAAGGGTGAGCCTTATTCTGGATATATGATTCAATAATAATTTTATTCATAAATTAGGATGTGAAGACTGCATGTTTCAACTGTGTTCAATCGAGTGTGATACATAAAGGCAAAAAAAAATATTTTTGCTCACTTGAATGAATTCAATGTTAAATGTTCTGACACATGATTAGATACTTGGAAAACTGCAGAACTCTCCAAATACTGTGTAGAATCTGTTTGCGATCTTTGTTTGTTGAAAGTACCTTACAGGGAACAATTACAGAAAGTGTGTGAAATTTGTATAAATATTGAACAATTCCTTTAATTCAAAGGGTGGCAAATGTTCTACTCAGAGAACTTTACACGAGTGAGAGGGCCGAATTACTGGAAGATAGGCAGCACCCCTCTCACTCCTTTAAAATTAATTCAGAAAGATTGCTGTACCATAAGAATAGAAAATTGAAATATATATGTTCTTAAATACTGTTTATACATTTGTGGGGAAGGAAGGTGTTAAGGATAAAAATTATTGCATAGCTGTTAAATCAAGTTTGTATATAAAAGCTAGAAATAGCCTGCTTGTGGAACTGAATGATAAATATAATAATGTATGGCATACCAAGCAAAATACCTGCTTTTTGTCAAACCTCATGAGTCTATACCATAAGATCAGATTACGTTTCAGTTTCTGTAGGTAGCATGCATTTGATGATTATATTTTTAGTAGCAAATGGTTTTTTATCTCATGTAGATTTAGTTTTGCTTGCATGTATGTAATATCTATATAATAGATATTTATACCTGTGAAAACTTTTATGTGCTATTGTAAGAAACTCTCATGACTTCTTTCCAAGCTGATATAGCACTGGTTCATCACCCTGTAAGAATAATATGAGTGTAGGATTCAGTATGTCTGTGATACAGTACTTAAGTGCACTTGGTAATGGTCTGATCTAGTGCCCTACTCTCCCAGGTAGCCAATAAAGTGAATGGGTTTTTGTGTAAATGATGGCGTGTGCTGGTTTTGGCCACTTCTGTTGTACAGAACATTAATCCTGCTGATGTCCATTAACTTCTGTTTGTTACTGGAAAAATTGCTTATTCTAAGAAAGGAAATAAGAAAACCTAACTTGAGAGTCTTGGATACTATCATAGAGCAATTTACATACTCATGGAGATAACATGACTTAGTTCAGTGCCCAAGTGATGCGGCTCTTTTTTCCTGCCCTTAATATAGGCAGGCAGGATGGCCCTGTTTTGTTTCATGTTCTCTTTTATGATTTTTCTGGAGATGACCCCCAAAACCTGCACATTCTTCAGAATGCTGCACCAGCTGGGCAGGCTTTTCTCAAGTTATAAAATGGAAAGAACAATTGTTTCAGCTGCAGAAGTGTTAAAAAATATTGTTGATATGATATTCAGTGACTTTTTTCGGTTTTCCTTTCTAGGATTACTTACTGCCATCTGCCTTTCCAGAGTAAATGGCTTTATGTTGGAACAGAGAGGGGAAATACACACATTGTAAATATTGAGTCCTTCATTCTTTCTGGATATGTTATCATGTGGAACAAGGCAATAGAACTGTAAGTGCGGATTTTTTTGCATTTGTTTCTGCAGTCATTTTCATAGCTGTCTTAAGATTAATTTGTAAGAATAATTTGTTTTTACAAATATGAACAAATTTGAAAACCTTTTATTTTAATGAATGCATGTGCAGTATTAACTGTTTAGTTACAGAAGATTAGGAATTCGTATTTATGATAGAGATGATGTAATTATATTTTATATAGAAGAAAAAGTTATTTGGCAATCTGTTTAACTATGAAGTTCCATGAAATAGATAATCATTAATCTCACAAATTCAAATTTTGCTATTTTTATGAGGGTGGCTTGATCACCATCTCCTCCAAACATTCAATGAAGAGAATAATGGAGTCTGTTGGCCCTAAGACTCCATGGAGAACTTTTCTTCATTGAACTGTAAAATCATTTAGATGAGAAGAGACTGGAGGTCTCTAGACCAAGCCTCCTGCTCAACACAGGGCTAATTTCCGAGTTAAATCAGGCTCATCAAAACCTGATGAAGTGATAGCAAAGGTAATGAATGTCTGCTAAATGACAGTTTTCTGACAGGCTAACACAGGTGCCTGTGTTGTGGGTATGAAATGGAGTGAGACTTATGTAAAAATCTGACTGGGATAAATCTATGCTTCCTGCAAGTAAAAGCCTCAACAGAAATGAAAAATTCTTTCTCTTCTGTTTCCTCTGTGAAGTTTCTGCAAGAGGAACTGCTGCAGGCAAACTAATAGTATGTTTCTAAGACATCTGCTTCATGTTGTGAGGAACCTGTAACCTCTGGTAGTAAACTGAAATTCACCAAGCTCAGTAAACCAAGAGAACAGTATCTAAGAACAGGGCTACAGGCCTACAGTGGTGGATCTAATTCTCTGTCCCAAGCAGAGATCACATTGATAGCAACCACTTTTCTCCAAAATTCTCTCCTTTTCCCTTTTTTCCCCCACTGTTATTACCGACTTTCACTAATCACTGTGTCCCCCAGGCTGACCAAACTGATGCCTCATTTTCTTTTCTACTCTCTGCCCTCACCAAACTTCATAGGCAGAGTCATAAAAGTCTAATTTTATCTTCAAAGGAGATAAAAACAAGGATTCAGACAGTCTGCTGGTAAATCTTTTGTCCAGTTCTCAATTTTGGAATGTTTGTTTGTCCTGCCTTTGTAGGACTTTGCTCAGCTCTGCTCATTAGTTTTGGCCGAAAAATTACTGCTGGAAAATGTGGTTGAATCAAAACCAGAATTAATATGTTCATTTTTATGAGTTCTTCAGGTGGGAAGTATGTCAATTATTTTCTCTTTCTCGCTTTGTTTTGGTGATGTTGACATGTTAGGGGTTTTTTTGATTCCTAGATCTTAAAATGTATATGTATACTATATTGAGTAGATAACACCTTTGAGGTTTTGAGAACAACACATTTTTGTTTTGTGTGCATGTGGAATTTTCTTTCCTCCAGACATTAGGATGTTTCTGTTCTGTATGGAAATAAACATGAAAGTTTTTTGTGAAATGGAAGCCTTCTACCAAGTTTCACTTCCTAAGTTTTAGAAATGTTTTCTCTAGCAATTCAATTCTTGTCTCAGCCATTTCTATCATCTCCTGCATTGTCACTACCTCAGACCACACTGAAGCATCTTTTCAGCTAAGAATGAAGAATAACTCAAAACTTTTTCACTTGTTATTTCTCTATCATGTGGCAGAGCTAGTCCTTTGCCAGAGATATTTGGGGCTTGTGATACTGTTTGGTTTTCTGCTCTCTAACAAGCAAACAGTTTCTCTCTTTTCCTTCAAAATATTTGGGAACAGGTCTGGAAGAGAAAAACAGTCAGTGTCTCCAATTACTCCAAATACACTGAGATTAATTTTCTCAACCTGCAGGATCATAGATTTTGGAAGGTCATCTGGTGTTGGAAAGGAAAGGAAGATCTTGATATGAGTCTACTGAACTCCAAAAATGAGAAATCTGCGTTGTAAGCCTCCTCCCCCTCCCCAACCATGCAGGTTCCAGTGTTTGAACACCCCACTAACTAATAAATGAATAACTGAAACTTGTCAAAAATCTATGGATTTGGAATATCAAAGAATTGGGCAAACTGGAATTCAGTTGTTGGAAAGGAAAGGAAGATCTTGATATGAGTCTACTGAACTCCAAAAATGAGAAATCTGCGTTGTAAGCCTCCTCCCCCTCCCCAACCATGCAGGTTCCAGTGTTTGAACACCCCACTAACTAATAAATGAATAACTGAAACTTGTCAAAAATCTATGGATTTGGAATATCAAAGAATTGGGCAAACTGGAATTCAGTTGTGACAGAGCCCACTAACTAATAAATGAATAACTGAAACTGGTCAAAAATCTATGGGATTTGGAATATCAAAGAGTTGGGCAAACTGGAATTCAGTTATGACAGAGCTGTAACTTGGTCTTTCCTTTCTTAGGCCTTTCCTTCCCCATCCCCATTTCCTAGATGTGTCTCAGAGCCAGCAGTTCCACAGCAGTGAAGGAAAGCAGCACACAAGATGAGAAGTAGCAGTCTAGGAGCAACTGCTGCCCCCTCTGTGCACGGACGCGAGTGAAAATAGTTCCTAGTATAAAGAAAGTGCAATTTGCAAGGCGTTCTGCTGTTGAATATTTTAGAAATTGTGTCTAAGACTCAGGATTGCATCTGGAGATTGAACTGATTCTTACTTACTCCAGTTTCCAGCTTTGATCCACAGTATGTGAATGATGTATTTAACTTACTCATTCTTTTTAATTTCTCCATGACTCTACCAATTAAAAGAAAGTCTTAAAATCTCTGGTTCCCACTTTTGTGGGAAGCAGAACTGCAGAAGGTGTCTGACTACTGGCACTACAGAATTATCTGCTTATGCAGATGCTTTTCTCAGCACTGTCACATTCAGTCAACTCCAACTCTATAACCATGACTAATATAGATGTTTTCAATTTTTTTTTTCTTTTTTCCCCTCCCTCTCCTAAATCCTTCTATCACTTTCTACCACCAGGTTTTCATTCTTTATTACAGTGCTTCTGTAAATGTGCAGACTGTTTTTTTTCAAAAGGAAAATTGTTTTATCTTGGCTTGATTCTATTTTGTCATATGTTACTTTTACCTGCTTTAAAGATTGTCTTGGTATTTGAAGTTCTTAGAACAGTATGTAAGTCACTCCATTTCTTAGAGTGCATAAAACTTCCCAGAATGATGGAGGAATACGTCATCTATGCCTTTTCCACATGTTCCTGGGTCCAAATTATAACATTGCTGAAGACTTCTTTTTGAGCTTTCTAATTTTAGAATAAAATAATTAAATAAAAGCATCCATCCTTACAAGTTTTATGAAGACTCCTGTTTTACAGTGAACAGTTTCTTCATTTCAGTCCTGTTCTTCTGAGTAAGAGTCAAGTCCTGCAGCATATAGGCCCTCTCATCTCTCAAAATGAACATGCACCAAATAAATTACTTCCTGCTGCTGTCAGGAATAACTTCTGGTGAAGTACAAAACAGCTCAAAGTATCACTAGTTTCTTAACAAACTTCTAGTTCTGTACAGCTGTCATGGAAACCTTTTGTTCCATTTTTCAATTCTTCTGCAATCTGTTTCTGTGGGCTTAAAGGCCAAGGAAGGCTATGAAATGTTGCAGTCTTTTGTATCATTAGCTGATACTTTCTTCTTGCTCAGTTGAAGGTAGCTTTTGCTTCAGGAATTTTTTACTGCAAACCATTGCTGATATTTTTTGAACTTTACCTTTTTTTTTTTTTCTTTCTGCTGTGTGCAGACTTGGCATTGTGTTTTATCCTTTTCATGTCTTTTTAGAGTTTTTATTTTCTCAGTCATTCTCAGCTATACCCCAGCTAGTATTTGGGAATTAAGAATTCTCTGCTCAACTATTTCACTTATGCCTTATTTTCACCTACTGATTCTTCCTTATTTTTGTCTTTGTCAAGGGATAGGATCTAGTTAGTTTTTACACAGTCTCCTGAAGTGAGCTTGAAGGAATGCCTATGCACAAGTATCTGGCATCAACAGCAGTGTGTTTTATTCATAATAGCTTCAAATGAGCTTGGTTTCCCAGCACCTGTTTGTCCTTTCCAGGACCTGTTGGATCTCTTCTTTTGCTTTTAATGTAATTCAACAGTGTTTTTCTTTCTTTTAGGCTGTTCCACAATGACAGCATACAACTTTCCGGTCTCCTTGACAACTCTACTGTAATAGCAATGAGGGGAAACAAAACATTTTATATATACTAAAGCTATGTGAAGCAAAATGTTTTTGTGTGCAGACATTTCCACATGCAGTATAATTTACTGTATGAAAGTAGTAATTACTGTATCTGTAGGTCTGATAGTGTTTCATGAGTTCTGTAAGCTAATATTATTGATATAATATAGTTAACTAAATAATTGCTTCATTTAATCCTACTTGTAGTGCAGTCATGATGTCTGCCCTTAGGAGAAAATTACTGTAGAACCTAATGCCTGGCACTCCTTTTACAAGGAACACTTCTCTAGGGCTCAAAAAAACCCCATCTCTATTATTTCTATTTATACATACTTTCCTTGAGGAGACAAGAAGATGCAGGAAGTAAGGCACCAATCTGCCTTTGACAGTCTATTCCTGGTCTTAGTGTGGCACAAAGGACTAGCTTTGGGTTCCTAGCCACAGTCCTGCACTAGGAAAGAGACAACATCACTTCAGGAGAAGCAAGCCAGATGTGTTGCTGGAGAAGATTTATCCTGTCTCTCCTGCTGTATCCAGCCATAGGGCAGGTTCAGAGCAACAAGCCAAAGACCATGTAAAATGGAGAAAGTTACAACCCTTTCACGCACAGTTTTCTTCTCTGCCCCATCTGAACTGGTGCTATGTTGTATCTGGATATCCTCCCCTAAACATCTCCCCCAAGATGGGACTGTGCATGTCCCATCCCAAACCAAACCAAAAGTTTGTGCTGCACCTTGTGAGTGTTCCTTGTTGTTTAGTCCAAAGAGGAATCAGTTTTGATGCAAATACTTTACTTGATATGTATAAAAAACCCAATGTTTCTCAGAGCCCTGGAAAGGCAGTGCAGGAGGACTACCAGAGAAGAGGCTCTACAATTCCAAAAAGCTTCAGGAACATCTGTTGTCATGACCCCAGAAACTGTGTGTGATCTTATCTGTGATGGCACGTCTGAAATTAGTTTTAAGATATACAACTATTTGAAAAAGATCCTTTCTCATTTCCTGACAGAGTTAGTGTTATGACTGCCAAACTTAATAGACCCTTTGTTTCCTCTTACGTACAATCAAAGCTGGCAGCTGTTAAGCGATCGAGTTATTTGTGGCGGGTGGACCCTGGCTGGTTGTGAGACTCCCACACAGCTGCTTTCTCACTCCTGGTTTTCAACAGGACAGGGAAAGAAAATAAGATGGAAAAGTTCGTGGGTCAAGATAAAGACAAAGAGATCACTTACCAGTTACTGTCAATAGGCAAAGCAGACTTGACTTGGAGAAAATTAATTTAATGTATTGCCAGTTAAAATAGGACAGAATGATGAGAAACAAAGACAAAACCTAAACCACCTTCCCCCTAACCCCCCATTTTTCCTAGGCTCAACTTCACTCCTTCATTCTCAACTCTTCTACCTCCTCTCCCTTGTCCCCCCTGAGCAATGCAGGGAGGTGGGAATGAGGGTTGTGATCGGTCCATTATAGCTCCTCTCTGCTGCTCTTTCCTCCTCATACTTTTCCCCTGCTCCAGCACAGGTCCTTCCATGGGCTGCAGTCCTTCAGGATAAGCCTGCTCCAGTGAGGGCTCTCCACAGACTGCAGTTCCTTCAGGAAATATCTGTCTGCTCCAGCGTGGGATCTTCCATGGGCTGTAGGGGAAATATCTGCTCTGGTGTGGTCCTTTCCACAGGCAGCAGGGGAAATCTCCACTCTGGTGCTGGGAGCACCTCCTCCCCTCCTCCTTTGTTGGCCTTACTGCTCGCAGGGCTGTTTCTCACACTTCTTTACTCACTGCCTCCACAGCATTTTTTGCCCTTTCTTAAATTTTTTTCTCTGAGGTGCTACCATCTTGGCTGTGGGGCTCAGCTGTGCCCTGTGGTGGGTCCATTGGAGCCAGCTGGAGCCAGCTGTGTCCAGAACAGAGAAGCCCTGACCTCTCCTCACAGAGACCCCCCTGCAACTCCCTACTGCCAACACCTTGACACCTACATCCAATATTTGACATAAAGGAGCTAACAAGAATGGAACTAAAGACTAGTGGTGTATGTGTGAAAGCAAAACAATGGTTCATTGAGTCTTTTGGTAGAGTGACATACCTGAGAGTCTAAAATAATAAAATTGGAAGAAAATGGAAGAAGCCTTACCACTTCAGTTATAATACAAAACAACTAAACTATGAAAATACCAAGGAGTAAAATAATATAAGTATTAACAGAGTACTTATATCAAATATAGAGGAAAGAGAATGAGGAAAAATAAAATCTCATACATTTAATGCACAGACTACTGTGTTTGATATCAGCTTTGCTGATAATGTATATAAAGCTCTTACTCAACAAAACTAAAGAAATAGTTAGGAATCTAATAATAAAAAGATAATACTCCTAAAAGAAACAAAAAATGCCTAATATCCTGAAAAGCAAAAAGAAATTTTATTACAGTGTAATAAATCCCAGGATCCTCCAATTATCATTTACAAGAGATTCAAGAGAGAAACAGAGCAGGTAGGAAAATGCATTGTATTAATGAAGGTTGCCCCTTTTAGCTGAGATCTTAGCATGGAAATCTGAGGCTATGCCGCTGCAAGAATATAAGATAAAAATAAGAGTGGTAGTTAAAGACGGTTTTATATCATTTACAGAGGAACAACTAGTTTTTTTGACAATTAAAGTATCATTAGCCTAAAGTTAGGTGTAGTGTGGAGTGACTGCAGCTCAGGTTAAGACTTTGCTTCTACCCAAAGGCAAATGGATACAGTCTTTGGTCAGCAATGACATATGTATCTTAAAAAGAAAATGGTGGTTGCACAGATTTATCTAACTTGTTCTTGACTTTTAAAATTGGTGGGTGCAAAAAGCAGCCTAGATGGGAACAATCTTTAGCTTAGAAAGACAGTTTTTTTTTCTTTCCCTTTCTCCCCTCTATTTGCCCTGATTTTGCCAATATTGCTGATCAAGTGCCAATACTGGTATGGCCAAGCAACCCGGCCTGCATAATGGTTGGTTTAGTGTGCTGGGATAACCACTCAAACCAGTATGCCTTGTCAGCCTGCATGTACTCCTTCCACCATTTTGTCTGTTGCCGGCTTAGTCATGCCTGATGTTTGCTTGGCTCTGCTCCTTCTTCTGTCATCTATCAGCGGTTCTTATATGGCTAAAAAGTAAAATTTCTTATGCTGCCTCTTCTCTTCATGGTTTTTACTCTTATCCTTCCTCCTTTGCCCATCACGGCATAGGCAGCGCGTACCCTATACAGACCTAGTTCTTTCCATCAACATACTCTGACCAGTTCAGATAGGTGAACCTATATCAGAAGCAAAGTTCAAAGCAGCCTAGAATGTCCCAAGATGTCATATTCACTCCCTGAGGACAGGTGTACAAATGTGTGGGTCTAAGCACTGCTTGCAGATATCCTCATCTCACCCCTCAGTCCCCCATCAGTGCCTACCTACCCTACCTTCTCCAAGGTCTGGTGTTGTGGAAGTTATTTTTTTTTCCAGTACAGGTTACTCAGAAACAGAAGCTCATCCAGAGTGGTCCCCTCTGGGGAGCTGGCTTGGATAGGAATGACAACCAGATCTCTTGCCAACTGCATCTCTGCAAAAATTGTTGCATGAAACATCTGAAGCCAAATGAGTACTTGCTGCTGGCACCATTAAACACAGTCTATATAGAATATTACTGTATAAACTGGCTGTCCACTGCTTTCCTGCCGATCTCACTTCTGTGCTGGGATATGTTGCAAAATGCTCTTGCAGAAGCCTTGGTCACCGAGACCTCATGTAGAAAAGTAACATGCTGCAGGTATCTATGGAAACATGATCTGCCAAAGCTGAAGACAGTGGCATGGGATCATCTCGTGGAGAAGGTTCACCAAGGAAGGGCCTTGCCACGTTGCCACTAGCTTTGTGTATGCAGCTAGCAGTAATGTTAAAATGTATGTGAAGGGGTGGGGTATAGTCTTGGAAGGTAGTCTGGCCTTTAGATGACTTGAAGTTTTCTATGTCTTTGGCCTGGAGTAAACTTAGTTTGGAAGGTATAAGGGTGTCTGGAGTAATTTTTCATTGCCTTTAGCTCGGAGGTGAATATCAGACAAGGTCTTTGCCACTCTGCTTTGGCCCAGCTTTTGTGCATGACGAAATAGCTGAAATATTTAAAACATTCTACAGCCAAAAAATAGAGGCCAGAGGAAAGTGTGCATGCTTTTGAGAGTGTTGGAGCATACTGTTTTGGGAAGGAGGACTCTATGAGGGTATGGATTACTCCACAGTATTTTAATGTTTCAGTTGCCTGGGAATTCTTGCATGCCACTCTCAATCTTGATTTGGAGTCTGACATTGTAGAACAGAGGCCAGTTTTGCTATAGTGCAATATTTGAGCCAAAGAAAGAGAAACACTGTTAATTTAGGAAAATCCTTTGAGCAGTTTGGCTGGAGACTAAAATGGACTAATTCTCCTTTCAGTAGATTTTCCTTCAGTTAGGTTTCTTCTAAGTAACTGCACTTTCTGAAGTTGACGACGTGTTTTTCAGATAGTGTCTGCTTTTAGAATTGATAACATTTGATGTCTATAGTTGTAACCAAGGTAACGGTAGGATTGGTGTGCAGAAAGGCCCAAATTTATACTTATTCCTGTGGGAACCAAGGTGACCACTGGCTCTCTTACATTCCACAAGTGAAAAGGCGTAAAAAGGTTGCAGGAAGGAGCGGATGGGACAGGTGACCAAAAACTGACCAGCAAAGTATTCCATCCTATACAGGTCATACTCAGTATAAAGCTAAGAGATCACGGCGGTCGACCCTTCTTTCATGGCTGGCATTGCTGTAGGACTCTGTTTGTTCTCCTGCCTCCGATCCAAATCCGTGTATTGCTGAATCTGGTTCCCGTCTGCTTCTGAGTCCAGTGTGGGACATCCCAGTGCCTGCCCTGCCGTATCAGTGGTATGAGCCACTGTGGCTTGTGAACCCATGGTCATCCTTGGGAAGCTCAATATTGATTTTGTAAATTTTTATTTCTATTAGTAGTAGTATTAATATTACTACACTCTTTGTCATTGTTATTGTTTTATTAAAGTTGTTTTAATTTTCCAACCCATAAGTCTCTCTCCATTTTCTCCTTTCCTTTCCCTTCTGGGGAAGGAAAGGGCTAATAGAGAGCATCTATTGTCTGCTTTAATTGCCAGCCCAGCCTTAAACAGCGACACCTTGGTTTGGTTTGTTTCTTTGTCTCTCTCAGATTGTTTTAAAACTTGGAGCCTAGGTAGTTTTAGGTATGGCTTCCAGATAAATTCTCAGCTTTATGGGCTTTGCCAGTCTCTGCCATATTTTTTTTTCTTGGCAACTTCTGGTGAACCAAGACCAGTCACGCAAGTCCTAAGCTGAGCTCCAAGGGACATGTGCTCTGACCCCAGAACCTAGATAGGAGAAAGGTTCTGTTCTGTGCAGGCATTCAAATAGCCTGAAGCTTTGTGGACTGGTGCTTGTCTTCTTGCCCTGTATGACTGCCGGGACCTAAAGGTCTGTTCAGAAAAGGTGACAGTTGAAATATCTTCATCTGTCCATTCGGTTTCCTATGATTTGCATTTGTTGTCAGGTGCTGGACATCAATGACTTAAGCAGCAGTCCCTGTACTAAGTTGCATGCTACGTTGTTGGTATATGTTACTAAAAGAGAGGGGACAGCAAGAACAATAATCTTTATAAAGGCTTACGAAGGCTCATGGGATGGGCCTTATGGCTGAGGAGCCTCACTGAACGTGCATTGTGGGTGTAACTGTGTTAGTTGGTCTGAAGATATCATAAAGCTTTTCAGAATAGACAAGTGCAGGATGCTCCGTTTCTGAAGCGCCACTGCAGTAATGTTAAGAAACTACCTGACAGAGCAGTGTAGGTGAGATTACTGAAGCCTTGTCATTAATAAGATTGGAACTTGCTGAGTCTTGTTATCAGTATTTGAAATGAATCCAATGAAGACTTTGCAAATCCTTGGCAGATGAACCTTGAAATCAGGCAAGTGAGGAGGGAGGGCAGAAAGAGAGGGAGCAGGGAATAGAAGAGGCAAAAAAGCCTTAGAAATGAGAGGGGGGGAAAAATTACTGTAATAGGAGGAATAGTGAGGTTTTTTAAAAAATAGAAGAAAGGATTCATCAACAAAGAAGAATCTTTGCCTATAACAGCAAAAAGGAAATAGAGGGGAACATGAAAAGATACTGATAACTTTCAGATAATTATCTTCCTCTGTTGGGTTTTTTAGAATGACTTTTAAACCATTGGAGGTACACGTTAACACACCTAGAAATTAAGGTAAGCATCTAGCTCTTCATACAAAAAACATTCACGGATTTAAATTTATTTTTGTCTTGCAGATCCACAAAGACTCACCCTGGGCCAGTTGTACATTTAAGTGACAGCCCAAGAGATGAGGGAAAAGTAAGTACAACTAATGGTATAAAACATTGCAACATTTCATAGCGTTTATTTGCCTTGATAGCTCTTTCTTTTCACTTACTAATTTTATCATCTGCTTTCTTTCTATATTTGCAAGGTGGCTTTTGCTATTCTACAGTTTTTAAGAAAAAAATCTCTTTGTACAATTTCAGTGAGTAAAAATCTGTGATACAGACAACATACTGTACTTTGAAATCTATAGCAAATCAAAATTGTTTCTGATTAAATAAACTTGACTTTGCTTAAGTAAGAATTGACTGAAAACTGTATCATGACTTCAATACTTGGATAAACGCACTATTATGAAGGCATTATAGTAAGTTTTCTTAAGATAAAAAGTCTTTTCTTATGTAAGAATAATAATGATAGTAACCCATGTTCAGAACTTGCTGCTGTTTGTGAACAGAGTTGAGAACAGCAAAGAGCTGTCAACAAGTGGAAGCAAAACATATAATCAGAGCGTTAGGGCTGTGATGATGCCATCAGGAGGCAAAATCGGAGTTGGCTTTACTTGCATGGCAGCTTTTCCGAAATGAAATTTGGTCGCCATAATACCGATTTTATTAGAGCTTTTTTATTTATGTGTTGCTACTGAATTTTTGAGCATTTTGCCTGTGTGGAAGGGGCATTTAACTATCTCATAATTTTTGATCACTTTTGCTAATTGCATTTTAGAGTGTATTTATAAAGGACTGCATCTTACACCTGATGTATCTATTTGACAGTGTGCCTCACGTAACAGCTGGTGGTTATTGGAAACTAGCAGCAGTTTGAATTTCTGATGCTGATATGGGGGACATAATGTTGAAATTATTATGGGTACCTAGAAGAACACTGATGACTACGTCTGAATTTCATTTGCATTATCCGTTCTTGGACTTACCCATATTGCAAGGTGAACTATGTGCAAATGATGCACTTACCAGCTAGCCCTCCAACAAATTAGACTGGATCTCTAAGCCTTTTTGGAGGAATCACAATAGATCAAGCAATTTAGAATACAGCAAATAAAGTAATTAAATGCTATGAAGTGTAGTGTTTTAGCCCCAAACCAGAAACCATCAAGAAATGCTATTTAATTATCTATGGCAAAATACCTGATAAAAATAAAGGTTTATTGATGAGGCATAACTCTTGTTTGCTGGCCACAACAGAAGCTGCTGCTACTCTACTTTTTTTAGGGAAAAATGATATGATACTAAAAGGAAAAATGGTCTTGTGAGTGAACATCTCTTACAGGAATGTAATGCACCATGTCCAAATAGAAACCTAAAATGTTTTGACTTCAGCAGAAGGAGAGAACATGAAAAGGTCTCAGGAAAGGGAGTTAGAGGAGAACTTGGTTGGGAGTACCATTGCTTGCTGTTCAGAGGGCACATTGGAGACATCTGGGCACTGATGAAGTACTAGCGTACTAGCAACAAAAGCAATAGCAAAATCAGATGGATCCCTATGAAAAACAAACACTGGAAACCTGCGAGGAGAAAGAGTAGAAAATGTTAGCCATGCTGAAACCATCCCAGTGTAGCTGTTTATATCATTGATAGATTGAGAGTGGTGTAAAGAACAAATTGGTGCTAGCAAATTACTTGCAGATTTGCAGAATGTGGAATTGATAGTGTTTGATGTTTACAGGAAGATATCAGTAAAAGGTACACACAGATAGAAGATCCAAGCACTAAATCAAAAGACATAGCTCTAGAACAAAAAAATCCAACAGTAGAGAAAAAAAAATAAACTAAATTTTTCAGCTAAAACAACAAACAATTTCTGGGACTTTGGCTGTTCAGCATAGTCATAAAGAACCTAGAAAAGAGAGTAAGCAGTGATGTGATCAGGTTTGCTGGATGTTGGGAGGCTGAGAAACTCAGCAGTAAAATGGCAGGTTAAATACTGTCTTTTGTAAGTGTTCAGTGTAAACAACGGGAAGTGATATGTGTGGGGGAAAATATTTCTGACTTTACACATAAAACAATGGATCAGAGCTGATCATTACTGTTTGGTATGAAGAGATTCAAGTGATGATTGATAGTTCAATGAAAATGTCAGCTCAATGCTCACTAGTGACCAATAAAGAAAATAAAAATTAGGCATTATCTGGAGAAGAATAGAGAACAAAACAGGGCTATTACATAAATGCATGGTTGACTTGCCTGCTGAATCCTGAGTGTAATATTCGTCCTTCTGTCTCAAAAAGAACATAATTGTGCTAAAAGAAATTCAGAGAAGGGGCAAGGTTTTCTATATGAGACGCAACTAAGTGAGACAGGACGATTCATTGTGGAAAAGAGCTGATTTTGATTCCGAGTTTGAAAATCACAATTGTTATGAAGAGGGTAGAAACACTTCATAGTCTTTTTCAATATAAATCTAAAAGGATGTCAAATGAAGCTGACAAATCAGATTCCAAACAAGCCAATTAAGTGATACTTCAGATGTGCAATGGGTAGAAGCTATAAAACTTTTTCCAAATGGTGCTGTGAATGCTGAAAATGTATATTGTTCACAAGGGAGACTAGAAAAGTTAACACAAGAGAAATCAATTTGAGGGTTACTGAAGAGGTTTGCTGAATTTCACAGAATCATAGAATTTATTTGGTTGGAAGAGACTTCTGGGATCATCAAGTCCAGCCTTTGCCCTAACATCACCATGTCAACCAGACCATGGCTCTAAGTGCCACATCCAGTCTTTTCTTAAACACCTCCAGGGATGGTGACTCTACCACCCCCCTGGGCAGCCCATTCCAATGCCTCATGACCCTTTCTGTGAAGAAATGCCTCCTAATATCTAACCTGAACTTCCCCTGGCGCAGTTTGAGACCATGCCCTCTTGTCCTGTCACTAGTTGCCTGGGAGAAGAGCCTGACACCAACTTTGCTACAACCTCCTTTCAGGTTGTTGTAGAGAGCAATAAGGTGTCCCCTCATCCTCCTCTTCACTAGGCTAAACAACCCCAGCTCCCTCAGCTGCTCCCCATCAGACTTGTGCTCCAGACCCTTCACCAGCTTCATTGCCCTTCTCTGGACTCGCTCCAGCACCTCAAGGTCTTTCTTGAAGTGCGGGGCCCAGGACTGGACACAGTACTCAAATTTCCTAAAAGGTTATTAAAGATGAGGTTAAATGGAGTCATTTCTAGTTGAGGAGTTGGCTATCTTTGAATGAGAATATTACTTAGACTGATAGAATATGTGAGAGTATGATAAGTATTTGCCCTCCTCCCATATTGTTCTTTGGTATTTGCTCTTGGCCATTTAAGTACAAGATACTGTGACAGGTAGACCTTTTGTTTAATTTAGCAGAGTTGTTCTTCAGTAATAGAGCTCTTTCAACATAGTTCTACATACTGTGCTTGGCTCCTCAACTTCAAGTTAACCAAAGACCACCAAGAGATGTTGGTGGGAGAAATCAGACTTCTCACATCACTTCATGGGGAGCAGCAGATAGAAGTGTTCTTCACATATGCTTCAGGAATTAAATAGTGGGTACCACTCAGTCATAATAATTTCTCAGAATAGAGATATTCTTGTACTCTACAAGTACAAGGGTATTGTACTCTGCAAGCGTCCAGCAACATATGCTTCTCTGAGGTCTCACAAAGTTGTTTTCAGATCTGGGCATGTTTCGCTGAAGTAAATAAGTAGCATTCTTTTACGGCCACTGGGTAGTTGAGAGTGCTGACACAGGCAAACCTTTCCAAATCTAGGAAAATCATAAGACCTCTTTTTGAAAGCCAGTGAAATTTGTGTGCTGACTGTATATTCATCTTTTTAAAATTCTTTAAATTCCTGAAAGTTCTGGTTTAGATCAGTGACTGATGATCAGTTTTTCTGTGCCAAAAGAGTGAATGTAATTCCAAAAGACTTCTGCTATTCAAAAATTTTCCAGATTGCCCTCTGGGCAAACTATAAAGGCAGACTTTGGAGACGGCCTCTTACGAATCTAGCAAGCTGTGGCTGGAGGACAGACAACAAAGAGAATTTGGGCATCTAATGTGTCAGTGAAGAACAATTTGAGGATGTAATGATTAAGTTCATGAAATGTAACTGTGTCTGCGAAATCAATGAATAAGTGTATGTTAGGAACAGACTGAAGTGCACAGACATTTGTAAGTGGCAGATCTGCAGCAAACATGATTTTTCCTCCTGACACAGGAGAAGACATTAACTGCAATGATCTGCAGTTTCCCAGCAAATGGAGAAAGCTTAATAGGAAAAGGTTTAATGTTATTAACTATTAGCTGCTGGAATCAACTTCCTATCTCTGAGTCTGTATTCTGAGATCTAATAACACCTAAATACAGTTTGCATTTGGCAGACTTGTGTAATTTTTTTCTCCCAACTGTTTTGTGCTACCAGGACATGAAATGGGCTGGCTGGCATATACCAGGATTCAATTAGTTGGTTGTAAAGGAGAAATCTCCCTAAAACACCATCATCAAAAGCATTTCATGAAGAAGGATTTAAGCCAAAATGTGGAGCAACTCCACTAGACAAGGAAGATCTTGCCAGGACTCCTCCCTCCTTCAAATTCTGTGCAGCCTTCTGCATGTTTCTTAACCTAACTAAGCATGAGTAATTAAACAAGATGCCAGGAAACACAAGCTGAAGAGAAATCTTTGGATTTTTCCTTCATGGACTCTTTTTACACATATTTACACATATTTTTTCTTCTTTGTTTGTATTTTCCCCTCCAATTGCATTTTATGGATGTTTTAATTTTTTACCTCTATTGCAGACATAGAGCTTGTCTTATAGATGCTCACCAATACCAAGAGGAGTGCAAATGTTTGAGTTTCCTATGGTTCAGACAGGTCAGAGTTCACAGCATCATAAAAATAATGGCAGTGAGACTAATCACGTTCACCCAGTTGGAATTCTGACTTTAGTGTCATACCATAGTACTAGTAGTTAAGCAGCATGGCTACAGTCTGAGCAAAGAGATGTTCCCAGGTATGCAGCAAATCAGTTTATCTTTCAACAACTTCTCTGAAATCACAGCACTTTGTACCTTGCAATTCTGTAGTGCTGTTGTGCATTTCAGCAATAGATCAGGTGAAATGCTGTCTCTGATAGGAGGTATTTAACCTCTTAGTAATTACCTGGAGCATGGTATCTTTGCAAAGGAGAGTGATAAAAATCAAAAGACAAGCCTGCTTCACCAGTGAGAAAGGCTTATTAAGAAGGAGGGTCACATACTAAATGCTTTTCTATTCCTTCAGTTTCCTGAATATATCTGTACAAAAGCTGAGGTGAAAAGAATACCGGTAGATACAAACTGAACTCAACTGGTTTGGTACCCAGCTGTAATGCACTGATGCAAGTGCTTATTATGATGACGGTAAGGAGGGCACTCAGACTCCATAACATATTGATTAAAATACCGTTTATTGGAGTTAATACGAAAAGGATGGTGGGAACCATTGTGTAGCATTGGATGAACCTCCAATAAGGGCACAGCACGCTGTGCTGGTCTCCTCTGTGAAGAGGTTTGCCAGCATTCTGTCTTTAGAGATCTCAAAAGATTAAAAAAAAAAAAAAAAAAAAATTTCTACTGTCAAGCAAAAGGATGTTCACATACTACCTTACATTAAGATAAAGACACAAAGGTGCTGTAATTGCCCTTGCCAAGTGGGAGCTGCCTACAGGCTTCTCTAGGATTAGCCAGCTAAGTTTTATCTTGTGGCCAAGAAATATGTGCAGCACAACACAGCCCTGAAAGCCAAGGTGCTGTGTGCGGCACAACATAGCACAGCACAGGCCTGCACCTACGTAGGTTAACTGCTGTGTGCATCACTAATACCTGAATAATCAATTGTCTTCCATTTAGGCTCAGTACACTAACAGTGAAAGCAGTTGCAGTAAGACAATTCTTTGTTCACTCTCTCAGTGGCAATCTATTATCCCAGAATACCATATGGCATCCTGACACAAGTGCTATCCAGTTAGCTGCATGCTTTCTGAACAGGATGTCTTTTCACATTGCCACAGAATCCCATATGGACCCATCCAAAACAAAAATAATAAATATTCTGGAATTTCTCCAGGCCAGTTTGAAATTTTTTCAGGAGCAGAATTCTTAAGTAATCGGGTATTAATCATATTTAGGTATTAAATACATTAACTATAAATCATTCCCAGGTTAGGTAATACATCTGCACATAATGAATATTCTCCTGGCAATATAAAGAATCATATCTAGTAGGACTAAGAGTATTCCCAGACTTTTATAGCAGTATTGATGTATCAGTTATATTTAACTTGGAAAGAGAGTGATGTTTTGTTTAGCAGTCCGGCCAAGTTTCATTTTTGTGACTTATGCAAGCTACAGTGAACGATAGCAAAGATGCTGATAAGGTTTCCCATACTAAAAGATAGTCTTGTCATTCTTCTGCTCAAATTCTTAATACAGAAACTGTAAATTCTTGCCTCCATTCTGTGATCCATGTGTTCATGGACAAAGAACAACTGCAGCTATCACTGCCAGTTGTATAAAATACTATGCAGTAGAAATGTGTGAGTCTGCCAGTTCGGTCAACCCCAGTCTTCATGTCCAGGGTAGATTCTTAGGAAGACAGGCTTTATGGGAGGCAATTTCCAGGACACCTAAGTAGGCTAGACTTCAAATCTTCCAGACGATCTGAAATTAATTGTGTTCAAATGAGTAGTACTCAATACAGTGCCAGATCAATAATTCAGTTCTTTTCAATGGAGACAAGGAGAAAGGATTGTGTTTGTTCTTATTTTTTCTCCTGAGCATTGTTTTTCTTCTCTTTCATCTTTTCACAAATCTTCTTTGCTGGTATTTCTCAGGTGTGCATGATGATATGACATACCAGTTCTAGAAGAAGTAAAAATTGGCATACCAGTTACTTTCTTTGCAATTTCTAGGAAAGCAAGCCATTTATGGTCTGCAGAGGGAGTTCTTCAGAATGTTTTAAAGCAATGGAAAGCAGAAATCAATGGAGTATAAGTAGCTGAATGAGAGTTTAATCTGGTGACTCTTTGGTTTGAAATTATTTAAGTGATCTGTTAGATGTCAAACAGTTTTCCCTCCAACCAGGGGCAAGGAAGGTAAAAGCTGACAGGAACATTCTACCGTCATATTTTCTCAGCAGATATACAGTTGTGGAGACTGTCCAGGCACATAGTCTTGCAGAAGAAACAAACAAAGAAAAAAAGTTGTATAAAGCATATTTTTTGTTCCAGATACCAGATCTTAAGTTGTCGGTAATGAGAAGAAATTTATACTGAAGGCTAATTTGAAAGCAGGGTATTATGTGTAGTGTAGACTACAGTCTTGCATATCAGTTTGGCATTTCTTTTAAAACTATGAAGTTCTTCAATATTTGTATATACCTTTTGAATCTGAAACTGTAACTATGTTTGTTTTCCGTCTCTAGCTATTGATAGGCTATGAAAATGGGACTGTCGTACTCTGGGACTTACGATCTAAAAGAGCTGATTTGAGAGCTTATTATGATGAGGTAAGCAATTTCCATTAAGTCAGAAAAACTGTTGTTCAGCAGTTTGTCATATGTCTTATCAAGCAGATGGATATGTATCTTAAGGCATTGCTTGTTCTGGAAATACTGTTTGTGCTATGCTTTTGAATAAGTTATTGTCAATAGAAATCAAAACCTGAAATCTCTAGTTCTAATGCATTGGGGTCTTGTGAGTGTACTGTGACACAGAGTCTCTTCCCCTGGGTTCTGACAAGTTCATCAGCTTCTATGTGGGAATCCTCAGTTGAACAGAGTGTAGTAATGAGCTGACCTGAGATATAGCTACATTAGGAATAGTATCATTATCTTTACTGAGTATTACTAGGACATTAATTAGAATGAAAGACAAATTACTTTGTAGGGCTATTGGTATTACCTAGTACTCAAGATCTGATTAAAAGGTTTTCAAAATTGTATTCTCATAGTTTTATCAGACAGTTGTCTCTTGCCACGTGTAAGTAGATTGTATCAACCACAGACACAGTTCTTGTATCAATAAACAGGCTGTTTCAAAAATAGGTATATTCCTCATTATTATGATTTTAGTACTAACCCTAGGGAAAAATGTACTTTGTTCTGCCAACCGTTCTGTAAAGTTCACCATGGATGAATGTGAATGCAGCTACAGCTGAAGGTAGAAAAGGACATTTTCTTTAAAGTGATCCAGGCAGTAATTAGTTTCCTGTAGTTCTCGTTCCTTCGTTGTCTTACCACCTTATTACATGTAAGGAGTATACAGTTTTATTTTCACTCTAAAAAGTAATCTGAATATATCTGAATCCTGTACACTTTCAGGCCTGTTTTCACAGACACATTAACACTACAGTGAGCTTCAAGGTTAAGATTCTGGGCATCCACATAGCAAATGTTCTAAAGGACAGGGTAATTCGGAGTTTAAACAGGCCAGCACTTAAGCCTCAAGACGTGCCCACTAAATTGTCTCTAAGTGCCTGTGCATACACTTGTGAAATTGCATCTGTTCTGTTACTTCAGGCTGGAAAACGAGTGGTTGGATGTTGAAAATTTCTCATACAATTTAGTTGTTCCACATCTTTCAGTACTGTTCTCAGGACCTTTTTTTGGCCTTTTTATCAGTCATGTGCTTTCCTCCTCAGTGGTTACTTGCTGTATCATTACTCCACTTTGTGCAATATGTGTTGGCTTGCTGTCGTCTACTGAAATAGTTGCAAGATTCTTATTTTGTCTTTAAAAGGGTTGTGTGACTAGCTATTGTACTTTATTCCAGACTTTCAGGCTCCAGATATATAATGTTCCAAATCTGCTAGGATTCCCCTAGGGAGCCCCTGAAAAGGGTTCCTTTTTAAATCCTGGGTTGTATAGCTTTTGTGAGTCACAAATGATTAGTTCAGCATGTGCCACTCGGTATTTGGCACCAACCCAAGTTTTCAGACCTAAGCCTCTTCTTACAAATTGGTCACCTAAGATCACAGTCCAGAAAACGTTGCTCCTGCTCCCCTTCACCATTCTATCTGGACTAATGCAAGGCCTCTGTGCCCCATGACGTCTGACCAGTCTTTCAGCATCATTGTTCTGGCGCTGAGCCAACCAGTTGCATTTACAGGGTATCTGTGAGGTCTCAGATAAATTACTGTAAATGTTGTGTATCTTCATTGAATACCGAAGTACCTCTTTGAATGGGCTCTAAATGAAATTTATCCAGCCTCATTTTTCTTATTATCATTATGCTTTCTTTAGCACCAGTTTTGAAACTAAGGTAGTCACCTTATTTGATGGTGAAAGAACTGAAAATCTCATCTAACTCACCACTTCCTCTTCTTGCATCTTTAAGGATCTTTGTATGGCATGATCTTTTCTGGCTTATCAGTGGAGCAGATACTTCTGTTTAGTATCAAAAATTTGCCCTGGCACCAGGTTTCTCCGTTAGCACTTGGTTTGTACTGTGAGAAACAGCTGATTTTCTTGTCTGTGAATTTTTCACCACTGTGAAATCTTGCCTATCCTTTCTAGGCTGCATGGCATTGTCATACCAGTGTGATGCTTCACATCACATGAGACTTGCAGACATGGATACAAGACATATGTTGCAGACATCTCCTCAGAATATGGGTAATCTTATGACAGGGAGGTGAGTTGTTTCTTACAATATTAGCAGGATCTGTGCAATACTTGCAGAAGTATGCCCTTTCATTTTTCTTGCTGTCTAGATTAATGTCATGGACACATTGCTTCTAGAATAAACAGCTCACTGAGACAACCCAATAGCTTGTAAGTGCTGGAGCTGAGGACTCTGCCCCGCTTCACAGACCTGCAATTGCAGCATTTACAGCTGTATTCCTTACTCTATCTTCGTCATGCTATACTTCATGTCTTGAAAGCTTGGAACCACCTTGCATAGATAAAACATGTCTGTTCATTTCAAATGAGAGAGCTTCTCACCAAGGATAGAAAAGGCTGTACGAGTTGAATTATCTGGAACTTCTCTGCTTGGTGTTCTTGTAAGCCTATATCTTACCTTTAAAGCTTCTCCCTGATACTTATGGTTTACTCACTAGAGCTAAAAGTAGTCCTGTCTCTCTTTTAGCCCCGCTGATATCAGTTAGAGGCTACCTCAGTTCATCAACTCCTGATACAAGGAGTTTCTCTGTTTTCTTCTCTACTGTGTCAAAGCTTCTCAAGAGATTAAAATGTTCTCACTTGTGGAACACCTGGTCCCGTAGTGGAGCTTGAACCTGCTGCTAAAGAATCTTGTGTCTGCTTTTCAAGATGTCAGCTGCAAATTTGTTTCTTTGTGTGATGATGATTGTCATCTCAGTGGTGATATGTATGAGATATTCAGGCCCTTTCAAACAATGCTCCTATATGATGCCCTCTATAAAAGGCTTTCCTTGCAAGTCCTTTTATAAATTCCTTCAAAAGTTTATTTCCATTGATTGATATAAAAAGAGAGCACATAAACAAGACAGATCCTTCAAAGGATTCTCAAGTTACTAGTGATAGTTGGCAGACCCCAAAAAACAGCAGATTGTTTAAAGGTTTGACGGGTTGTGTCCATGCACATTCAAAGCTTCCTGAAGCAGTCACATAGAACACATCTTCAAAATGAAGCTGCAGAGTTCACAGAGACATTTGCCAAATGACATCTCCCTGCCTTTATCAAGCACTATGCCATTATGGAAGTGTTAGATCGGATGTGGCCCTTGCTGTAATGGTCCTGCCGTTCTACTAACACAAAGAATTCTTAAGATTCAAGCAATAGGATGAGATGAATATGGTGCTTGTTCAAAGTATGATTAAAAGTGGTCCTAGAATCCCCATGAGTTCTTCTCAGTGAAGGAGGTTTGTGGTTGGGAAGGAACTGAAATGGTGTTGGGCACGCTTAATTTTAGTACATGCTGAGTATAAGAGAAGGTGGAATATGTATGCAACCACTGTGGGTATTGTAGAAGGAGAAACATACCCAATCTGGAGTGATATGCTTTATGTGCATACACTGTGTGAACATTTGCATGAGTCACCTACCACGATGAACTCCTGTTCTAAGCAAATAACTGCTCCTTTTTTGTGTGAATGCTAAAGAAGTGGGTCAGAATGCTAGACATATTCTAGCAGAGAGAAAATTAGGGACTTGTTCAGTACCACTTTTCAGTATTAGTCGTGACTCCCAGCTGAGACCTCCAAAAGCGATTCTAAGTTTTCTTGCCTGTTTCAGGGCAAAGTCTAACAGGTGAGTTTGAGTTGCTGCTATGCCAGCTGTCTGTGACAGGAGCATTCCACCTCAGCTCTGCTCAACAGGAGGTTTATGCTGGCAGGTGGCACCTAGTAGCTGAGAGGCAGTTTAACAAGCAGCTTGGTACAATTATCAGCTGCTAGTTACTAGCTCCTGCTCAGACACAGCTAGTGACTGTAACCATGTGAAATGTTTCTATGTGTGATAACATATCAAAAGCAGATTCAAATTTGGCATGATAGCAAGCATGAATGAGCTCATGTCAGAATTAATTTGCACAAGGATAGACATGCCTTCAGTGTAAGGGAAGCAGCGCTCCCCACAGATCTAAGGTTCTTACTACCTGAGCAATGATATTGGCCTCTGTATGAACCATCTTTCTGTGTTGTCTTTTGTTGCTTCAGTTATAGTTTGGTATCTTCTGGGTCTTTAAGAAGAATTGTGTGCCATCGTACCTCTGACACCCTTATGTCCTTCAAAGATAAATATCTAGAGTTCATTTTGTTCAGCTCTGTTGAGTCTTTATTGGCATGACTAGCTTACTAGTGTGTTAGCAAAGCACTCATATAAAAGGCATGTCAGATTCCTAATAAAACATCTGGGTCATCTTAATGCAAAGGCTCATTTGTGGCTATGCTGTCCAGCCTCAGGAGCTGAGTAAAGTTTTGGTAAAGGGTCACAGCCTTTTCGTTGGTTTCTTCTGATGTTCCCTCCAGACCATGAGCTGTTACCAGCTGTAACAATCAATATACTTATTAAAAGAGGAAGACCAACAGGGAGTTTTGAATAGTGACCAGTAGCATTTAGGTTTGTTTCTTGTCAGCTTAAGCAAAATTGATATGAACAACTCCAATGCTGACTTATGAATACCGAGGCATGATTTTAAAGTGATTTGAATAAATCAGGTAAATGGCCATATGCAATGGTAAGCGCATGCAAGGCCTTAGCATTTCCTGGGTTGCAAAAATGGAAATTTACTAAACTACATTCAAAAATAGGTCTCTCTTATTTACATTTACATAAAAACATATTGTGGGGTTTTTTGCTATTTGGCAGCTACATTTCTGGAAGGGAAATGGATTCAAGGGAAAATTCTGTGAGTTTGTGATTCTGAGTGGAGTGTGTGAGAAACTGTGGTATACAATGAATCAATGCTTTGTTTTGTCAGAAAATGACTTTTGTTAGTTTCCAGCATATACCAGTGAAAATGAAGGACTTTTACACCATTATCCTTTCAGCTAGTTTGATATAATTATGGATATTTTCAGTCAGTTCCACTAATTATGCACAAAATACTCAGAATGGTCTATTAATTTTTAACGTGTTACTTTTTTGACATACGTAACATTCATCATGTGGTACTTGCATTGTGTACATAGGAGTGCAATATTCCTCTTCTCTGAAGCACTGTCTGTTCCAAAAGTATCTTACATCATTGTTTTGGTAATGTCCTATATCAGTGAAACAATCCTGGTCTCTTTGGTGGTTTTGTTTTTATATTAAACATCCCAGATTTCTGTGTACTAGCTCTGAAACTTAAGTACATGAGGGGGTGTGGGGGGGCGGAGCTGGGGAAATTCAAGAACAGAGTACTATTTCTACTTTTTCTAAGTAGTCCTCTGGGGAAGACTGCATGTGTTGTATGTTACCTGTAAAACTTGTTACACAGAATTCGCTATACGTTTGCCAGATGAAATGCTTCCAAGGAGAGCTATCAGACGTATTATGGTTGCACTGTATGTCCTTTGTTCTTATACTTTGACCTTTATACCCTGTTCCTTCAATTTCGATCTGATTCATTACAGGCTTTCTTACATTGTTGTGTTATGTTAGCATTTATAATGAATTGTTTTGCTTGACTAGGCATGGGTTACTAAAAAGTGCTGTTAATGGGCTTTAGACAAACAAGAAGCACCCAACTGTTGATATACCATTAGATGAATATAATCCGTAGTCATACATTAAAATATCATTAGTGTAAACACTGTATTCCATTTCAGTCTGAAGTTCTTCTTCAATTTCTGTAGGCTATTCATTCTGTTGCTTGGCATCATGAAGGGAAACAGTTCATGTGCAGTCACTCTGATGGCAGCTTGACCATATGGAATCTGAAAAGCCCTAACAGACCATTCCAGACCACAATTCCACATGGTAATTTTGATAGTTAAAATGTATAACTGAGAAGCAAAGAATATGTTTGCTAATATCTGTGTTGATTTCATTTTTCATTGTAGCCCAGATTCAGAGTTGCTTCTTGCATAAATATTTCAATCTGCAAAGTAGCTGCAAAATATTATAAAAATCAGAGAGCAATTTTGATCAAACTTTTTTTTCAATTGATGTCATAAATACCTCTTACTGGTTAATATTGCTCTAATGTCTTCTTTTATCCAATTCATCTTAAGAGTCTACTGCTGGTCTTTGACACCCTCAGGCTGTGGGATTTTCACTTTTCTTTCTCTTATATTTTGTACTTATGTGCAATTTTGACAAGTAATACATTTTGTACAAGGTCCTGTGTTGCTTGTTGTAGAGATGGTACAATGCCTGCCAAGTCACTGCAATGAAGAATTTAAAGAAGCCATATTAAGAAATGGCTGTATCTTTTATGGCTGAGACTTTATATGCCATTGCTTCCTATAAATGAGCTAAAAAAGTGTTGTCTCTATTGCAAATCAATACATTGCCAAGAAGCCTGACTGGGTGAAGAAGGAGGAACGGGAGGACAAGATCTATGTAGCCCAGAGAAGTTTTAGCTTTTCTTAAATTTCCAAATTCCTTTTATTTTATAATTTTTAGTTGGCACTGGACACTTGAACACTTCTAAGGACAAATTGTACAACCTCTCTGGGCAATGTCTTCCAGTATTTAGTGACCCTCATTTTACAAATTTTTTTGCTAATATCTAACCGGAATTTCCCATGTCACAACTTGAATCCTTTGCCTCTTGTCATGTCACTGTGTACCTCTGAGAACAGCCTGGCTTCATCGATGCTGTATCAAGCAAGGCATGCAAGCATAGGCTTTCCAAAGTAACAAAGCCAAAATTGGGGTTTTTTTGGTTTACAAGTCACTTTTCTCTGACTGGAAAAAAGTACTGAGCCATAATTAACCATGAATTTCAATTGTACACTTCACTTAATTTTATCACTCAACTAGTTACACTCTGGAGCATATAACGTTTTGTCAACAAAAGGAATTGAGTCAATCTAAGAATGACTTTGGAAAAAGTTACACTGTTTATAGCCATCATGTGTTCAGAAAAAAAGGTATACATTTGGTGAAATTCATTAATTATTAGTTAAGTGTTGTCCTTCACAGTAATCTGCATGGTTTTTAGATGTCTTTGAAATGTGGTCTATGGTCCTTTAGATGTGTGTGGCAGTAAAAACATAAAGCCATAATAAATGTAATTAATTTAGACAAATGCATATTTTACAGAAATAGTAGCTCATACTCATCATCTTCTGTAGCTTTAAAGTTCCATTCTGTTACTGCTTATAGAGTTGCTTCAGTGTGTATGTTTTAGATTGATAGTTCTATTATCATGATGTTTTGGTACAGTTTTCATCTTCTTTCTTTCCTTAGGAAAAATTCAAAGAGATGGAAAAAAACCTGAATCTTGTAAACCAATTCTTAAAGTAGAGTACAAGACCTGTAAAAACAGGTAAGTTTTTAATTCTGTAATTGACTCAGTATTACATTCCTGAGTTAAAGTCCTTTTAGAATCTTTCCCACTTTCTTTTTGCAAAGCTATTTATTATTATCATTTAAAGGTACTAAACCTATAATGTAAACTTGTATGTGCTATGTAAACTTCTAATTACTATGTTGGTTTTTTTAATACAGTGAACCATTTGTGATATTTTCTGGTGGATTGTCATATGATAAGGCTTGTCGAAGACCAAGTTTAACAATCATGCATGGGAAAGCAATTACAGTTCTTGAAATGGATCACCCTATAGTTGATTTTTTAACTCTTTGTGAAACCCCATATCCAAATGGTGAGTTTATTAAGCAAAACACAGTTATGGAAAATATAAGTGATGTGATCTTCTCTAATACCTTAATTCCATTCCAGGGACTTAAGTTCTCACAGTTGTTTCCATCTCAAGAAAACCACATCACTGAAAGTAACTGGAACCTATTTGCATTCTCAATATAGGAAGCAAGAAATGAAGGGACAATAAAGCATGCATAAATCTCCAAATATAAGCTTGAAACACATGGTACCCCATGTGAGGAAATATTGCTATTAATCAAACATATGTGCTTATATTTCTGAAATTTTTCATGAGGCTGAAAATCTACAGGTTGCTAAATTATTGAAGATTATCACTTATCTGCAAAAAAGTTCTTACACTTCAGCCTGAATTGAACTGTTTAAAGTATTTTGCTGTATATTGTGGAGCTGGCAAATTCTGAAGTACATTCACAGAAAACTCCAGCAAGTAAATTTGGAAAAGCTGTAAGTCAAAAAGAAACTAAGTTTAGCATTTTAAGCCCTCAAGTAGAAAAGTAAAATAAATCTTATATTTTAAATCAAATAGATATTAAAAACACATAGTAAGGATAAAGTGTATATTTGTTTCAATGTTATGCAAAAATTCAATTTACAGTAATCAAAGTTAGTTTGTCAAATACAGTGACACTTCCCAGTACTAAGATTTTGTTGCCTCTTCCCCTGCTCACACACTAATATTTAAAAGTTTTGGTTTAACCTGTGTTTTTCATAGCCTTTTATAAAAACAGGTCACAGATAATGTGCATTGACAGCTGGCTTTAAAGGAAGGTAAATCAGTTGCTGTCAGTTTACTCAGCGTTTTGGCATCAGCCATCCAAAGAGTGTACTCTGAGCTTGCACATGCTGGAATGGTTTGCTGCTGTTGAAAAGAGAGTTGTAATTTCACATTTGTGTTTTTTAAAATAACCTTTATCCTATGTAAACTAATGCACCTTATGCATCAAGGGAAGCATTTATTTGTCATTTTAATTGTTTATTTTTGATAAATGAAAAAAGCATTAAATAAAAAACCAAGCAATATAATCTCCTAAAGAGTGTATGAGAGGAAGGAGCATGTCAGTATCTGAACTGAGCACAACAGACTTGCAGGATTCCTTTGGAACATTCCTTTGGAATCACTTTGGAAATGAGGGCATTGTGTATCACAAAGTAGACTGGACCAGCTGTTCACAGTCTAGTTTTGAAGAACAGTTGTCCACAGTAGAAATATTACTACTGGACAGCAAAATTACATTTTCTGTATAATAATTGGATTCAACAATGCAGTGATACACATGACTTCTATTTCTTTACTTTCAATATACCATCATGATGGCATGCTACAATATGCCAAATCTGTTTCTGCTATGTATGTTGATCAGCAGTACTGCCCAAAAGTAATTTCTCAGTTTCTGTCTGGCCCTAGTTTGCAAATATGATTAGTTTGAGGTTATGTCTAGGATTTGTGCCTTAAAACTTTCATTTAATATACTGTGAATGTTTAGAGAACATAAATATGACTTGCTTGTTTAAAATGACTAATAGGAGAACTCCATGTCTTTTATACTTGATTCCTTGCTTACAGAATTTCAAGAACCCTATGCTGTAGTTGTGCTTTTGGAAAAAGATCTCATTGTTGTTGACCTGACACAAAGCAAGTAAGTTTGAAGTCTTATATGAAGTTATTTGTGTATCTTAACTGTCTGGCAAATGATGATAAAAATCCAAATGTTATCATGCAATGTCATTTTACTCTCCGAAATCATTCACTCTTGGTAATAATTCACTCTATATGTTTACCTCCACCTTAAGAACTAAGATCAACTAATCAACAGGAACTTACAATATTTGTTCTTAAGTTAAATCTAAATCTGCAGTTCCTTCAGCATAGCCCTCAAACATTCACTCAGTGTCAAAGTTAAGTAATACTTGGTCACATGCTGAATTATGACCTGAACATGTGTTTTGGAAACCAGATTCAACTACTACTTACATGCATGCCTCTAACTTCACTCGACTCCACAGGGACTACCACTTAAGTGTTTACTTAGGTATCTTAATAAATAATGGCACTGATTTATAGTGAGTCTACAGGATTATTTCATGATCCAGTTGCTGGTTTAAATGACAGGTAGTTCTTTCACATCAGAATTAATGTTCATATCAAAGAGGAACTATACATCATGTAATGCAGAATTCAATTCTTATTTATTTCGTTCTGCCTCCAACGCTACCAGTAATGTACATCCACATTCACACTGGTATAACTAGGAACAGATTTTGCCCTCTATGTCTTAAAACATTTTAAGTGAATCGTATTCTGATCTCACTTACTTTCAAGAATAATTCAAATCATCTCAGCAATATAAAATGGATGTAACTGAAATCAGAACCAAATTTCCAACATTTTTGAATTGTGAATAACATTGTGTAATACGCCAGAAGTGAGGCTTTCATTCTTACCAGACCATCCAAACTGATGGAAGCGAGAAATAAACTGAGATCTCCTTCATCTGTTATTGCAATTGTTCATTGTAGAATCAGTAGTCTACCAACCCAATAAGCTAAGCTGCTCAATATAAAATCCACAGTTGTGTAAGTAGTTCTCACGTCATGGTATATATCATATCCATGAACCTGAAACTTCTAGAAAAATGTTTCACTTCTGTATAAATAAGATTTTGAGATGTTGGGAAAAATTAGTTCCTAATCCTTATTCACACAAGTAGTCCTATTAGCCTTAGGAACTATTCACATGAATGGGTATTTATGTTACAAGAGGATTCTTGTCACAGCAGTGGAATTTTTATATCTTTATTTGAGTAACTATGCATTATTATTGACATTAAAAATAATACATATGTTTGAATAAATAAGGGAAAATGTACTTTATTAGTAATTATTTTACTTAGATTCTGTTATACACTTTTATATAAGAATATGTTTTCTTCTATGGCTCAGTGTGTCACAGTGCTTCTAATAAATTGTCTTCCTTAACTAGTTTTCCAATCTTTGAAAATCCGTATCCTATTGACATTCATGAGTCACCTGTTACCTGCACAGAATATTTTGCGGACTGTCCTCCAGATTTGATTCCTGTACTCTATTCTGTAGGAGCAAAACATAAAAAGCAAGGATACAGCAATAAGGTAAGCAAAACCAATATTTTTTTAAAACAAAGAAAGCAGATGTACAATCTATGTTTTTGTAACATCTTACCAAGTTATTTTCATTTTACTTCTTTAATAATCACTTTCAAGTTGGTGCAACCAGCAGCTTAGCAGCGTGCTTATGGCCTGGTATTTGTCCTTCAGAAACACCATCACTTAAGAACTACCATTAATGACCATTATGTAGGACTTAATCATTAGGCTGCTGGAGTTATGCCAGATCAGACTGAGTTAAAGGAAAGTCTTCAGTGTACAATTAAAATTTGTATGGATAAGTTATCTCTATCAAAGAAAAAAGTGAAAACATTGTAACTGAAAGAAGTTAGCAGAAGAGCTTCAGTGAAAGTTGAGGGTTGAGAGTATGTCTGTGAGATTTTTATTAAATAGGGATATTAATACTATTTTAGTGAGCTACCAAAGTCTTAACGTAATGCTTTTAGAAATAGGACAAGCTGGATATTCATATTAACAGAAGCTGTTCAGCCTGGAGAAGAGGAGGCTGAGGGGAGACCTTATCGCTCTCTACAATGACTTGAAAGGAGGTTGTAGCAAAGTTGGGGTTGATCTCTTCTCCCAAGCAACTAGTGACAGGACAAGAGGACATAGTCTCAAACTGTGCCAGGGGAGGTTCACGTTAGACATTAGGAGGCATTTCTTCACAGAAAGGGTCTTTAGGCATTGGAACGTGCTGCCCATGGAGGTGATGGCGTCACCATCCCTGGAGGTGTTTAAGACTGGACATGGCACTTAGTGCTATGGTCTGGTTGACATGGTGGTGTTAGGGCAAAGGCTGGACTTGATGATCCCAGAGGTCTCTTCCAGCCAAATTGATTCTGTGATTCTGTGATGTCAAGCTTTAGGCACAGACCAGCATTTCACTCTACCAGCCTGGACCAAGGAAGAAAATGGGAATCTTGCCACTAGTAAACAAAAGGCTTGTGGGTCGAGAGAAGGACAGAGAGAGATCACTCACCGATTACTGCCACAGGCAAAACAGACTAGACTGGGGGAAATTAGTTTAATTTATTACCAATCAAATCAGAGTAGGGTAATGAGAAATAAAACCAAATCTTAAAAACCGCCTTCCCCCTACCCCTTCCTTCTTCCCGGGCTCAGCTTCACTCCCAAATTCTCTACATCCTCCCTCCTGAGTGGCGCAGAGGGACAGGGAATGGGGGT
>NW_009621356.1:44404-59471 GCF_000690535.1 Cariama cristata | reverse complement strand
TACGCTCAACGTTTAAAACAGGCAGTCACTTAAAGCTTGGGACTCAGAGTCCTAAGTCACTTTGGCAGGTCTGAAAAAAAATGTGACCGTAGGCAAAAATCAGTGACTCCATTCTCCAGCTGCAAACTGGGGGACAATGTTTTGCTGCTTCTCTGCTATTCTGTCCTCTCTATTTAGTAATCAGCTCTTCATGTAGATGTTACTTCTTACCCTGTGGTTGTAGGCTGCCTGCCATGTTAGGGCTCCAATTTTGGTTGGGACCTCCAGATGTTAGTATAATACAAATAATTAAAAATGCTATTTTTAAGAAAAATCTGGGTAGCACAAAAGTGCTACATAACGTGGGAGTTAAACAGTTAAAATATGTGCCAGGGAGTGTACTAGTTCATCCCATTTAATTCACATTTTTTAAAGAAAACCCAGTCTGCTTAAAGTCACTACCTTGTCAGTACTTCCAAAATCTTTCGGTTTGGTCAGCTTCAATGAGTAAAAGGACCGGGGAATGCTGAGGCTCAGTAACTCTGAAGGCAGCGATAGTAACATTAGCTGGTCTGAATTTTGGGGGACAGCTCTCTTACTCTTTCCTGCAGAATCAAGAGTTTTCTGTTACACTTTTGCCAATTAAACCAAAGAGGTTTTGGGGCCTGCTGGATGTTCTTCCATGGTTGTAATGTTGGGTTTAACTGAAGTCTGCTGTTAGCTCTAATTCCTTCATAAATATGCACAAGAACTTTCATGTTTCTGGATGTCTGGAGTGGATAAGATATATTTATATCTTGTTTGCAAAACTATTCTCTTTTGCTCTGATCTCACTGGCTCACCCTAGCTATAACAGGGAAAATCTTTAGTTAGTACTTGCAGGAGAATTTTGAGAAGGCTCCCTGTTCGTGGATATGCAGGTGCTTGTAGTTAGACAGCCATGACATCCTTGGATGTCTGGTGAACCACCATACCACTTGTGAACAAGGAGGGACCATCTGGTCCATCTGCATCTCAAAAAAAGTCTTTAACATCATCAGCTGTTTGGGGAAGGGGTGGTCTTACCATTATCAAGGTTGAAGCAGATCCTAGCTTCTTCCAAGTAAGGGGTGTCACTCTTAGATCGGAGTCTTCTGATGGGTCTCCGGTCTATGTCATCCTCAGAAGACGCTGTCATCAGAGTGGGCACAGTGAGAAGGGTTGCCCGACGAGCTGGTAAGAAAGAAAAAATGAAGAGGGGAAGAGCAGGAGAAAGGAGAAGTGGAAACAGGGAGGAAGAGGGAGAAAAAGAAAAAAAAAAAAAAAAGAGAAAAAAAGCGAAAGAAAATCACTCCATGGAGAAGAGGATCCATAGCAGGTAGCAGAAGAGGCTGTTTGCTGTAAGGGCCCTGCCTCACGTGCTGCAGAATTTAAGGGCTGCACTGAATGATGCCAAGAAGAGAAAAGATTTGTGTGTTTTGTGCTGCAAAGACACAGGTTACAGCTCTGTTCCTGGCACGGGTTGCTTGTTCAAAGTTCCTAGTTTTCCCACTTAAACCACTCTTCTCACAACTTCTCAACAGCTGCACTCTCTCATTTTCTGAATACTGTTTTTGAGACTGTGATGCCTGAGTAATGGAAATATTTAAGTGTCCACTTAGTTTGCAGGAGTCAGTGGAAGCTGTACTTGGGACACATGACGTGATGCCTACAGCAACTATTCCAAAACTCTGATTCTTCTTGTCTTGATTTGGGCACTCAAAATTAACAGCTACTTTTTGCTCTTGATCACTTTATGTCTTAGTTTCTTAGTTGTGAAACAGGGAGAATCATTTTCTTTCAGCAGAGATTTCGTGAAGACATAAATTCATTAGTATTTGTAAAGTATTCATATACTTTAGTGAAGTACCGGTGAAAAGGCCATGAGGAAATTAAGATTGCTGGCTTCTGAACAGGGTTTAAATGGCTTGGGGCCATGCCTTCAAGGAGGAGAAAGCAAAATATTGAATGCTGGCTCATTACGTGAGTACTGCCCACTCCATGCACTGATGAAGCAAATAGTAGGATAGTAAAAAATTACTGTGTCATCATCCAATTAGAAACCGTACTGTAATACATATGTATAAGGAGACTGAATTAATGTTGCAGAGGCAACCTTCATACTGGCATTGCCTAACTATTTAGCACTTGACCTTACAGCCTTGATAATGTCCCTTTAATGTAGGTGTCTTTTATGTGAAATGTAATTATGAGTGGCTGTTGAATGTTTTGGATGCTGAGCCTATAAATTACAAATCAGAAACAGAAGAGCCTCTATAAATATATCCACCTCAATTCTCTCTCTGAGTAGATAAAGATTATCACAAATGCTAGATGGGATCCGGCTGATCACTGAAAGCGTGAGCACTATGCACAAGTACCGTCTCAGTGTGTTTCTTTTCCCTCCACCTCATACAGAGCTGGAAAGAGAATTTCAGCTTGAGAGCCCATCCTTACCCCTAGTGTGGGACTATTAACATTAACTTTCACGTGGGGCTGTCTAAGAGCCTGGGAGCCTAAACCCCGGATGTCACGATCGTCCCTTTGTACTCAGCACTGGTGAGCCCACACCTCGAATACTGTGTTCGGTTTTGGGCCCCTCACTACAGGAAGGACATTGAGGTGCTGGAGCATGTCCAAAGAAGAGCAACCAAGCGGATGAAGGGCCTGGAAAACAAGTCTTACAAGGAGCGGCTGAGGGAGCTGGGGGTGTTTAGCCTGGAGAAAAGGAGGCTGAGGGGAGACCTGATCGCCCTCTACAACGACCTGAAAGGAGGTTGTAGCGAGGTGGGGGTTGGTCTCTTCTCCCTGGTAACTAGCGATAGGACAAGGGGAAACGGTCTCAAGTTGTGCCAGGGGAGGTTCAGGCTGGACATTAGAAAGAACTTCTTCACTGTGAGATTCATTAAGCATTGGAACGGGCTCCCCAGGGAGGTGGTGGACTCACCATCCCTGGAGGTGTTCAAAAAACGCTTAGATGTGGTGCTTCGAGACATGGTTTAGTGGGTTTCGCAGGCATGGTGGCATTGGGTAGATGGTTGGACTTGATGATCTTTGAGGTCTCTTCCAGCCGTAACGATTCTATGATTCTTGCTGTTTGAGCACTAGCTGGCATAACAGTGTTCATCTTAGGGCTTTTTTAAGTCACCACGCTTCAAATAACTGATGATGATCTATATTTTCCTGCTGGGACTGGAGAGCATGACTGATAGTGACTAACAGCATATTCTGCAGCTTGCTAGCTGTGATTTTTAAAGTTTTTTAGAGTTCCAAATAATACCTGTCAATCAGATGCCTTCAGATGCCTAAAACCTGACTTAGGTGTTAGGTATGATAGCATATAATTAGTATGAGTTAACAAAAGCTGTCACGCTCTATTTTTCAATTTGCAGCATTATGTAGTTTACTAAACAAACAAACGTGTGCTGCTGGAGGTAGCGCTTATTTCTGGTCTAACTTACTTGTTTTCTGGTTTTAAATAGATTTCTTTCAAGTTTTTGCTCATTTCTAACCCAGCATTTGAATTTGAAGTAAAAGCAAAGGGCAAGAGTTGAAATTGATTTAATGGGGTCAGCTATTTAGATTAAGCTCAAGTAAACCCTGCAACTAGACTGTAAACTATTACTCCCTTGTAATAGGGATGTACAGTAATGAAGATAAAAGAGAATGGAAAATTTCTGCTACAGAGAATTTTGTGTACTGCATCATCAAATTTACACTTAAGGAAGATTTATCTGTATATGAAGTCAGCATTGTAAAAATCATCTCATAAAAATATTTGTAAAAGATTTGTCTTTTAAAACTGGCATGATCTAGCTGTATTTAAAGTCAGTGAAAGGGCACCCATGCATTTCAGGGTTGGCTGGATAACAGCACAGGAATCTCTTTGGAAAAAACCACAACCAAATTGCATATACATTTATGGTAAACAGAGACTAAGAGTGGGCTTTTCTGTATAATTGTTTATAAGTATTTTTTACCTTTTGGGTCAAGATATTGGGATCTGGCTTGTATTCATTTTGACTAGAGGTAGGTGGATGCTGGAAAACCTTTCCTGGAGTAATCATTGTATATTACTTTGACAACCATGATTATCTCCCCTTTGTGTATATTACCAAAAGGAGTGTTTAAGAATGACTGGAAATTTTAAGTAAACATTGGAAAAAATTCAGAGGAAGTTAATAAGTATTAAAACATTTTGCAGTAAAAACCTAAAATCAATTCTTACACAGCCATGGAACTGGAAAGTACAGTTTATCACCTTCTGATATCCACACAGTGGCGCTGAATATTTATGCCTGCCGGGAAGATACCTGTAACCACTCTTTTCCTAACCGTAATCCCTAGCACTCCTTATTACGAGAATGACTTGCCATATATTTGTTAGTAAAGCTGTCAGCATTTGCCCAATGGGAGCATTGGGTCCATCAGAGATAACCCACCAGCTAGGTGTCTCTAGCTTCAGCTGCTCTCCACAAACCAGCGCAGTCTCTGGGACACATTTTTAGGAGATGCATTTTCAGGAAAATTAGAAAGTGTCCTCTTGAAGTTCTTGGAGTAAAGGAATGACATTACAATACACATTTAGAGGCCCACTTACGCAGCCAGTGGATTTGAGACCAGTGTCCAAAAACTCATTTTAAGCAGGCACTCTTAACAGCACACAGGAGGCAAATCAGTCATTTTGGTTACATTTTTTCATCTGTTTGCGTTGTTCCTCATAGGGTTACGCCACGATTGGCATATCGCAGCAACATTTTGTCTGGTACTTGTTAGGAAGGAAAAAGCTTGCTTATGCTGGAAAAATACCTCAAAAATAGAAATGCCGTCATGTAGGTAATGACACCTTAGAACTAGTTATATATAATCTCGCATTTGTTGTCTCAAAATATTGTACGTTACTGAAGTATGACACAAGTATGCGTTTGGGATGAGGGAATGTGAAATATGTAAACCATTGTATTGCATGTTCAGAGGCATTTTGAACACATAATTTCAATATATTTTGTTACATCTACAGGTGGTCCAATTTTTTAACACTGTTTGAAATTGCTGAAAACACGGGGGATGGTTTGCAAAAGAACTTTTGATGCCTTCCATTTTTTTTCCATTAAAATACATTTCCACACATTTTAATAAAAATGTTAGTACTAATTTTTGTTTGCCAAGAACTAGCTCTACGTTTTGAAGAGTTATAATATTGATTTTTTTTAAGACTTGTGGCTTTTAAAAAAAAGTGGGCATTTTTGATCAGAAAACTTTCAGAGGTGGAAAGCCATCGTCCTAAAAACTAGTCAGAGAAAACATGAAATATTCATCTAGATTTTTCCATCCACTTTTATCAATCAACTTTTGTTAAAATGTTTTTGAAATATCTCATTGGTGACACAAATACCCTGGTCATTTTTGGCTCAACAGGGTCTTCATCTAGAAATCCTGGCAAAAAAGTTGGGACCTGATGGTTTTAATCTTAGTACAAGCGAAGTGCTAAAATGTTTCTGCTGGAGAAGTGTAGACCTGGATGCATTGGAAAGGGTATGTTCCTGATGTGTATAATCACAAGCAACTTCAGATGACATGGAAATAGCCATAAGGGAATATTTTTACATCAGAATCTTTAAGACTTTTTGGAGGAAAACCTCATTTCTCAGGGCAAATTCTGAACAACTTTGTAGCATACCTATGTCAATATTTTAATTGCAGTGCTGCTGTTGCTGATTGAATAGGATTCTTTCTTGCTACTTTTTTTTTTCATTAGAGAAACATACGAGCTTCTTATTCAGTTCTTCTCCTTGATGATTCTGCAGAAAGGGCTCACCATGGCATAACATGTAGATAATGCACACAGAAATGTATTTTTGGCTAAATGTAAGCTTTAAAAACAGTAGTTCAGGTCCGTTTTGATGCATCTAGAACATGATACTCCATCTGTACTAAAAACAAATGTTAGATTGTGAATATTCTTCTTTAAAGGCAGACTAAGCAATGGATCGAAATGGATGTTTACTAGGAAAAAAAATTTTTTGGTCTGATTGGATGCCACTTCACTTTTGTCTTCTTTTAAATGCAGCTGATAAAGAACTACCTTTGAAGGACTGGCGATAGGAAATGGTGTATGACTGGCAGGAAAGGAAGAGAGTAGAACATGTGTGCATGCACTGGAGAGAACATAATTTGTCATTTATGAAGAATGATTTGTAGGCTTGTGTCTCCTGGATAAACACAGAAGCACATGCATATGGACCGCGCCGTGTCTAAAGCAAAGCTGTTGAGATGTTTGACACCGGTTTGATGGACATCAGCAGTCTGAAAGAAAGCACCAAGGTACACAGTATTCAAACACAGGCCTGAGGGTTGCAAACGACAGTACACGTGCAAAAGGATACCCACTTTTAAGCACAGGCTCGTTATGCTGGTTTGTGATATTTGGGTAAACATATGCACAATATACCTAACTAGCATTTTTTGTACATGTTAGAGGAAACACACTTGTCCCTCTGCCGATGTGTCCAAAGGCATAGGCTGCAGAAAACAGAGTATTAAAAATAAGTAAATAAACAAAACACCTAAATTATCATGAAACACGGGCAAGTCGAGGTTTGGTTGTTTAAAATTGGGTTTTAATGGAAAAAAAATTAGTTTTCAGAATCATATTTTTTCAAGTGGGATCCATGCATAGGTTTTCTAAAGTTTTCTGCATTTAGAGGTATAGAGAACTGGATCTCAAACATCCTCGTTTTATCCAGATATACTGCTGAGAATGAGAAGATCCTTATTTCTTCTGACTTTAATTTCGCTGACTGCATATGTTGAAATAAATGAACAAAAAGTAGCTGAAGTACAGTTACGGCAACTCAGCGTGAGCTGTTTTTGTACGGTTAGTGAAGGTAGGCTACCTGGCTCTGCAAGCCAGAGACTGTGATTGTGGCATTCAGTTGCCTGTTCCTAAATTCTCAGTAATGGGGATATGCCAGAATAGGAGGTGGGAAAGGGAGAAAAAAAGTTTAGAAAGGATGAGGAGAAGGTTGATGTTGATCAGCTGCTTCCTGGGATTTAAAGGGAGGGAAATTACATCAGGAACGCACATTTGCTGGTACTAGTTCTTCTGTTATTAATGTTATTAGTCTAAGAACTAGTGACATCACATGAATAAAAAAAGAAAAAGACTGCAAAATAGCATGACTTTGAAAAGATGTTAATTTATAGGATGGATTAGTCACAAAATTTTGGTGGATGGAGTATCCTAATGTTACTTTACACAAGGAACGTCTGCAGTGGAATCATTCTGCATTAGGATCTGGGGATACTGCAGCAATATGCATTTGTAAAATACTGGACATGATTTAATACACAAAAGCAAAAGGGAAGTAGCACTGAGTAGTCAGCAGTGATTAAAGTCAAACATCTAGAATGAGTCAGCACTGTATGGATTAAAATAAATGAGCAAAAGCAAAGCACGGTGAAATAAATATATTGTGGAGACAGAGTCCGAGAGGAAAATGTGGAATTAAAACTATACCTGGGAGTATATTATTAAACCTGGAAAACTGATCAAGAAGAAGGATTTCCTGAAATCTTTTGAGCAATCATCCCCTGTGTGTCTCTAGAGTCTTGTGCATCTGTTATCCCTTGGCCGTATGTACTATATTTTTATTTCCTTATGTTTTCTACTTTACATTTTTTATTCACTCCTTACATTCATCAAACAGATTGCAGGAATGTTGGAACCAGTAAAAGCATACCTAATGTAAGTGGATCTGTAAATTATTTATGGATACAAAAGATAGTTTAAGATAAGCCGTCAAGAGAGTTTTGCTCCGTTAGTTAAATATGCACAGTGTACCCTGCTAAATGGACTGGCAATGTACATAGGAGCATCTTGGAAATACTCAATTAATGCAGTTAATTTTAAACTTCATGCTCTCTGCTGGCACAAAAGGAGATAAGACTGTAAAAGTGGATGCACAGGTCTGCAGGAAATTAGAAACTATTTTATCCTTGAGTCAGAAGTCACCTGAGAACAGAACCCAGACTCCCAGCAGGGACTGGAGTGCCCAGGGGGACACATGCAGCCCAGAATGGCGTCCTGGCCGCGTGATGTCCAGCCTGTCCCCTCAGGTCGTGGTGCGGCGTTGCTAGAGGCATGAGTCTTAGGACCCCTTCTGTCAGACTCATGGCTGCAGAAAAGTGCTACATGCAGTCTGCGATGGGCAACTCGCCTTTCATGCTGGTACCTAAACCCTTCATTTAGAATGTACTGGGCAGAAGTCATTCTTCTCTCTTAGAGTTCATCCAAGGGGCTCCAGCCCCTTGTATACAATGGAGGGGAGGGGTTCCTCATTTCTTAATCCTAAACAAGCCTAGGTGAGAGCTAGGTACTGACGGCCAAGGCCCTGCGTGCACTCCCTGCACGCAGTTTAGCTGGCTATGCTCAAGGAAGGCTCTCTGACATGGCACAGCTGTTGGAGAGAGCGGCTTGAGAAGCTTTGACCAGCTTTGGAGCCGTTTGAGAAAGTTGCAAGAAGCCTCGACAGCTTCTTCCTCCTTTCTTTTAGGAGCTACTTGTACATGGAAGCTGTTGCCCACTTGCTGAGCGAGGCTGTGGCCGTATCTGTGGCTGGCTACGTTCCTCACCGATCCACATCCAGACTGCTGACTTGATGTCCTGCTTGGCCTCATACCTGCCTCATCACCATGGTCTTGTCTAATGATCTGGACTCTTGGCTGAACCTGGTGACCTTCACCAGACCTGCCCTGCTCCTGTGCTGCAGTTCTTTGCCTCTCTTAGGCGAGGCCGCTGCCTCTGCCCATCTTGCGGACTCCTGGCTGACTTCCCTCATGGACCAGCCTGCTTCTGCTGCTCCGCAGCCCCAGCCCGCTCAGCTCTGTCAAATACGAGGTCTTTCTTTGCACGCCCCAAAGTATAACTTCTTTCATATAGAACTTCAAAGCTGATGTCTCTCCAAAGTAGGCTACAGCTGAGATGGGATCTGCACATTTACAGCTTTGGATTACAACTTGACCTGTTTTGGGGAAGTTACTCCCTTTCCTGAAATAGGTCCTACCTTGCCTGTCAGCATGTGATTCTTTTATGCACACAAGTGCCATTAGCACAGGCATCTTTCACTCAAGTTAGCTATCTAGGCTGTCATAATTAGTAGAGAGAATAAGGCAAGATTTATAGTATCCCAAGGAAGATGTCTAAGGTTAGATGAATGCTGCTCTTAAAATGACCGTTTCTCTCCACGGATACATGCCAGGGTAGTCAGAAGTCTTAGGTGGAAATATCTTCACTGAGAACACCTAAGGGATAAGTGAGCTGAATCGTATTCCAGGCCTCATTATATATTTTCAGCCCTCATGGCTGAAAGCCATGGTAGATGTGTATTTAGAGAATACGTTTACATCCAGGAATGACTAGTATCTTCCACACACTTTAAAGGGAAAAGAATTTTTTGAAAATTAAAGTCCAGCTCCATGCTTAGATTTCAGATTCTGACTTTCCCAGGGCAAGGGGCTAGGTCCAGGGGTCACAGTCCCTCCTCTCCTGATTCGGATTTGCGGTTGCGTCACCAGGCGTTTTGCGCTTGGCAAGGACAGCCCCTGTCTCCTAGATCCCAGCATACGGCCACAGAAGAGACAGTCAGGGAGGGCTGCAGAGCCTAGGATATTTCTGGCTTGTGTCTGAAGACTACAGCCAGCTGGCTTCACTTACCAAGTTTTCTAAATCTAGATAATCCCACTGCCAGATCCAGCTTTTGTGACTTTTCCACCCCTCCTGCTTCACTTTCCTTGGAGGAAACGGGGAACAGCTGTTTGAAGAGCAGATGCAGCCCGAATGGCCAAACATCCTCTGTTCTGCACTCAGCCCACGGGAGTGAGGTGATGGCTGCTTCTGCAGAAGGAGAGGATGGGAGAGGAAGCAGCTGATAAGGTAACACACCTCTCTCCCCCTACCCAACAGCAGCAAAGGCAGTTCTGCAGCTTTCTGCAGGAGTAGGGACGAGGTGTGGGCGTTAGTGCAGGCAGCAAGGGATAAAGAACTGGCTAGTTGCTGGCAGCCAAACCCCAGGTTCGGTCTGTTTGCTGAGGTCAGAGCATCCTGCATTGATCTACACAAGACCTGAGGTCAGCTGGGATTTGATATCATCTGCTAGCAATGCCGTCATAGCTCTTCGAGTTCCTTCCCAACATTTTGCAGTCCTATTCCTTCCCTTCTCTTCCACCCACAAGGAGTGGGTACAGATGAGAATGAGTGCTTTACAGCTGCCATTTGTAACATTGTCGTATCATTAACGTGAAAACATTGGAAAAGAGGTGTTGGGTTTTTTTTTTATCTGAAGGATCAAATGATTAAAAGGCAGAAATCTTCAAATCTCACAGAAAGAGTAAGTGGGTCATAAACCCCCATTCCTACGGTCTGTAAACAGAGCATTTTGTAAACAGGAACAAATAATATAACTAAAGTAATAATACTACATATAATGTGTTCTGATGTTGTTTCTAATTAAATGGCAGAATACTGTAGTCTTCTTTCACTCAATTCTGTCATACTGCAGTTTTAATGCATATACATGTGCTGCTTGATAGCATGATTTGCTAATAGCATCATGTTATTATATTAACATCAAAGAGTTACTTGTGATCCCATGAGGTAGATCTGGTGACAATGCTTTCTTGCAGACCGTTTATTCAGTTCCAAACTAGCTACTTGAGCTACGCTGTTTATGGTGGATGGGTGCCTCACATTCAGTGTATTTTTTTTTCGGTTTTCCAGAAAGTTATAGCTGACGCAGTTTAATTGTTTCTCAGAAGGCGGATAAGGAAAGAAATAGGTTATTTTTGCCCATGTTTGGAGTAATCATGCCATTATCTCACATAGAAATGCCTGGTCTGTGGAATACAGCCTTAAAATTTGGCAGAAGGTACAAGGTAAACAGGAGTTGTCAGAGCTGTACAGGCAGTACCAACGCACACAGGGTTGCATTCCTTGTTGTGCACAGGGGGGAAGATAGCTCAGAGGAAAGGGATGCTACCATCAAGAAGTTTGGGGCTAAGAAGGGTGATCAAGGCGGCATTTGCTACAGGAAACCTTGATGATGAAAAACTCTTCCAGAGGTTTATCGTTTGGCCTGCGGAAGCCATCTCTGTCACCTCAGAGATCCTCAGTGCTACCTCAGACAGCGCAAGCCTCCTGAAACTTCTCTCAGGCCACGTTTTGTCTCTCACACCTATCGCTAGTGGGCTTGTCTGTCCATCCTTCCCCTCAAGCACCTCTCCTGTTGCCAGGGAGCTGCTGTGTTGCAGTATTTGAGAATGTAGAGAAAAAGCGTTGTCACTTCTGTGCTTAGAGCAATTTCCCTGCTGCCACCCAGCCTGTTGGAAAGCAGCTGAGCTCAGACATAGAGAGATGACGAGAGGGGAGATTACTAGAGTTTAGGGAAGAGGTCTTGCAAGCATGCGAGGTAAGAGATGTGAAGGACAGGAGCTGGGGAAAATGCAGTAAAAGGAGCAAAGGGAAAGGTGGAAAGTTGAAGGGGACAGAGCCTAAGTGCAGCATCACCGTAATGTTTCCAGTTGTGGAGGTAATTAGGTTTGAGAGCCTCGGTACTATGCTGTGGTGCACAGTGGAAGCACGTCGTTGGCCTCTTTCATAAAATGTTCACAAGCAAGAGGACTAAAAATCCCCAAGTCTCAGTGCTGGTTCCTCCTTGTTTTGGCAAAGGGATAGAAACCTGCTTGACAGATCTAAAGGTCAACCCCCTGCTGTTGACTTTTGTACCAAGGAATATAGTTCTGCATGATGGATTTTTTTTTCCTCATTTTGCATTTCAAAAAAGCAAAATAATTGCATTAAAACAAAGAAGCAGGTGCTAAAGTTAAAATGTCAGTCATGCATCTAACTGATCAGTACAAGCATTTCTATATGTGCTAACAATATGATTTCTCCAAGTCTGGGTTAAATAATGTTTTTTTACCCTTGCTTCTTGGAAATACTTACAGTGAAGGTTGCCTGTGCATCCCTTATTAGCCACCTTGTGCACATTACCGTAACAGACATTTGCTGCAAGCATACATACTCCTTCTTCCAAAGTCCCCTCTCTCCCTTCCAGTGCACAGGGATGCTGCCGATACATCGCTATAGCTTGTAAAGCAGTAAGTTGTAGATTCCTGAATTTTAGTTTCTATGGAATAGAAAGGGGGTTGTTCTCATAGGGATATCGAAGAACTTATTTTTTCTGTAGCAATACTCCGGTGTCCATTGCATTTTAGAGATGGAGAAAAAGCCAGCAAAATAAGTCATTCCCCTCAGCCGATTTTTTCCCTGATTTTGAGGTACTTAGCATCTGCTTCTGCTGTTTAATGCAGAAGGCTGTCTTGTGACAAGAAAGGTTTTCTGTGGCTTGTACAGATGAAATGTGTCACCACAACTCGGGCAGTGGCTGGGCAATGCAGCATGTGTTAGGCAGCAGCAGCTCAGCTGAGCCAGAGGTTGAAGGTGATACCGACCCCCGTGTATCCTGGGGTGGTGGCATCCCCGGCTGGATTAGATCTTCCTCTGGGAGAATGGCTTCCAGAGGGAAGGCAGAACTCTGTTGGCCGGACTTTGAATTTGATTAGCAACCAATGAAATTAATGGTGGAAAAAAGCTGGATCGTGTTTTCAGAAAACAGGCAGTATGTAAAAACAAAAAAGGCCCATAGAGCTACTTGGTTCATACATTTTTCTTCAATTTAGTATGGTGTTTAAAGTTTAAGGAACAAAAAAACACCCTTCTCTCTGAAATTGCAAGTTTTCTCCAAAAATAGAGCTGGTGAGAAAAATGTGAACTGACTGTACCAAAAATATCACCTAAGTCATGAACAAGTCTCGACTACATTAAAGCAAGCAAGCTTGATTACTCTTTGCCCTGCTCACACTGCTGCTGCTGCTGGGTGGGGGCCAGCGTCTCACAGGGGAGGGTGCAGAGCAGTGAGTGCCTGCTGTTTGCACATAGTGTGCTGGGCTGCCATGGGGATTCCTCAGGCCGGTCCTTCCTGCAGCACGGAGTAACACCACTTTATAATCCTGACAGCATCGGTAAGCAAGGAGGAAGAGGAAGGACACCACAGGCTTACAGAGCAAGCAGCAGGCCATTGCTGTCCCCTCTGATGTGTCCATTTGGATTCTGCAACACCGGAGTCTGGATCTGGGCAGTTCCTTTTGCTCCTGCTGCACACCCAACTGCTTCACAGCTTTTCCTTACCCTCTGAGAGGCCATATCAACCCTATCATTACTCTTCTTGTAATCCTTTTTACACCCCATGCATTTTGAAGGCCTTTCCCTATGGCCTCTGTGCCTTTCAGTAGGTCAGTCACAAGGTCTGGCCCTTGGCTGGCCCTATACTTCTTAACGGTGCAGTTAAAATAGTCATTTTCTGAGTCAGTACCAGAGTTTCTTACCTTGAGCTCCTTGACTGTAAAACAGTCTGTGAGCAGACTCGACATCCAAAAAGTAGTCCATTTTGAAGGAACTTTATGTTTGTGCACAATACTCCGGCGTGGATGATCAGTCAGATTCCTGGGAAAGATTACAGAGATGTCAGGCAGAAAAAAACTGGCGAGTTTCTTTGAGGGAAAAATTGTGTAGGCAGTTGCTAAAGTACTTCATTTGGCATATTAGGGTCAAATCACTTTCAAATCACTATTCATAGAACTTTATAAGTATTCTTTTCTATTTCAGGATGTTTGATTTAAATCCTTGTCCAAAGACATAAAAGACAAGTCCTACTGCAGTATTAGCAGGATTTCTAGTACCTTCCTAGTACAATCACCTTTATTCTAGCCAGTCTTCATTTCTTACAATACATACTTAGATTCACCTGCCTGTTACTTTTGCTCTTGAAAAGAAGATCAGAAAAGCTTGGGACAGGGACCTCCTTTAGCTGGATCCACAGCCAGCACCTCCGAGTAGGCATTACTGTAACAGCCTACATTGAACATAGCATTCATGCCACTTACGCCAAAACACTGCACTAGAAAGGAAGACACAATATTCTGGATATTTCATTCCACCTAAACGACCAGAAGCCAACCTTGCCTTCCTTCTCCCCTCTTACTGACCAGAAGTAGCAACAGAACATCCCACCAGCAGTTTTAAAAGACGTGGTAAGAGCAATCATTAAGAAATGGTAGGCTACTCCTAGCACTGCTTCTTGGCTAAGGTTTATATTTTTGGCATTCTTCTGAACCTCGGATCTGTCTAGACCCTAGATTACAACTGTCCATAATGTACAGTGAATCACGTTTGCCTCTGCCGGGCAGAGTTCCCGGGATGATGCACATTGTTGTGACCCTTCTCCAGCCTTCTTGCTACATTCTGCGTTTTCTTCTACTCCAAACAACTCACATAAAAAAACAGGATTTGCAGAAAACACACAATCCAGTTCTCTCCTCCACACCTCAATTAGCTACGGCATATAGTCATAAGCATACAAACAGCTCTGCACAACATTTATTTTAATACAGACAGACAAAAATACCTCTAGTCCTTTTCCGTGCAAACCTAACAGAAAGGTTTAGGGCAGGGAGTCTGACCCTTGCTTCAAAAAATTCCTTTAGTTACCTTGGCAAAAATCAGGAAACCAGGGTTCCGAAGCTTCCCCTTTTTCCTTCGCTTTGGTTTTCATCAATCAACATGCAGTCCTTTCTAAAATTCAGAAGCCTATCCTGATGAGAAAACTTTTTAAATTCCTCAGCAATTCACTTGACTGTAGCACTCCCAGACCAGAAACGGTACTTACTGCAGAGTATCAAGAGCTGCCTGGCCGTGGTGTAAGCTCCAGTAGTCTCAAGGAGGGTTTCTTTGATCTTACTAAATGTTCCCAGTGTAAGCAAACAATTTTGATTGTTTGATTGGAACTCTGATGAATAATGCATAACGTCAACTGGACTTCCTTTATCGGTTAAAAATGGCCAGGAGATGTTGTTACTTAGCAACAGGAGGTGACACTACGATCCTCTCCCCCACTCCCCCTCACCCTTCATACTGAAAAATTAAGACCCTGGTTTTGATTTGATAAAAACTTTC
>NW_009621356.1:32922-44373 GCF_000690535.1 Cariama cristata | reverse complement strand
TTCCCAAGGGGGGGGGGGGGAATCCACATCAAGTTTCCTTAAGAATTTGTTTTTCACTCTGATCTTCCTTGTTGCATCTCATATTCTAAGATATTTTTAAGTGTTTCATAATGATTAACCGTAACATTGTGTTTTGTCTAATTTGCTTTCAGTAAGTAAAATGCCTCCTTTCTCCATCATTTACCACAAGAGTAATGAGATTGCATTATATTCATAGCCAAACATTTAACAAATAACATCTTGAAGAGATTAATTTCTTATCTGCTGCTGCTTGCTGGACAAGGCAGACAGAAAAAGCAACACACAAAATGTTCCAGTGATGCTATGAAATATACAGATTATCTACAAACCTCTCCTATTACAGAATTCCTACTTTTAAGTAATTTATTCATCCTTGAAGGAGCTCTAACATCTGATACAAGCATTCTCAAGGAATCATTGCATTTATGCTTAAGATACAGCCTTTTACAGAATACACAATGTAGCTTTTTTTTTCAGGAAATATTGATAAAAAGCTAAAGCACTGTGAAAGATTTTTAAAATAATTAAATAAAATCCGACGCAGGAGATAAGTACTTACCAGTGTTACTGACCTCTTTCCGTCCTACTGTCATGGAATAAGACTAAGCAAATGCAACCCAGCCTGTGAGCCAGAATGAACAGCTTCTAATTTTCACTTCAACCTCCAAATCAAGAATACTGAATAGAGAAAGGTGACGGATCTGCTGTTTTATATTATGATGAAATGAAAGCTCTTAGCACAGATCTGAGTAGAACTGCTTTTTTTTTATACTACATTAGCCTGCTAATTTGAGGAAAGTGAAAGGCTTTGTTTTACTGTCTTTTATCTGTTCTCTTTGCTACCCCCACAATTTAATTTGCATTTAAAATTATTCGTATGTCTCCACTGCACTCCAAGGTATGGAGCATTTTCTAATCACGATGAATGTTCAGTGTGGTTTTTGTGCAATGCCACTTTTATTCTGAGCCAGAAACATGGTGAGTAATTATAATTGTCAGCTATTTTCTAGAATGAAATACAGAGCAGTTGTCTGATGCAGTTTCTGATTTTTCCTCCATTTAGCAGTGCATTGCAACAAACTACTCAGTCAAAGCATCAGTAAAAATATAAATGGCATAGAAGAGTGTCATGGCATGATAGCTTAAACATGCGTATCATCCATAGACCATGAAAGCAGAATATGTTTCTACCGAGACCTTTTCAATTATAATTTGCCTTTCCTGAGTTTGAAAGTGGGCTTGGATGGTTAATAAACTGAAATATGATCCAGTTATCTCTTGGTGGCTTCCGGTTCATCTAGTTTAGCATCATTAGAGCTGCACGTTGTTTGGAATCCTGACGAAGCCAGGCACTGGGGGCTAACAAAGGCCATGCTGTGAAGTTGCCCGGGCACCCCTCGCAAGAGGGCCGGGACCCTGCTTCTTCCTGCAGGTCTTAGTGTAGTTCCCAAAAGTCTGATTTTGGAAGTGGATCAGAGATTGAAGAAGGCAGCGATAAAGTGATCCTTTGATAAATCTAGACTCAGAAGTTCTGGACAAGAGAAGTGTCAGGAAGCAAGCAGGCTTAGTCTTCCCATATGTGCAGTTACTCTGCTCAAAAGATCAGGTACAAATGCCCTCTGAAATCCATTGCCACCAAACATTACTGGTGCTCAGAACTGTGGGTTCTGAAAGGTTAGATTTTCATTTCAGTATCAGAAAACTCTGTAGCAAGTAGCATAGGATTTTTTTGGCTTTTAAATAGAAAGCCAACAAGATACAGGTCTTTTGGTGCAGCTTAGAAAATAAGAATCCCTGTGAGCACATTACTCGATGGGTTTCCACTCTTAAGATTTCTTACATGTTTTTTCAAAGCACCCAGACAGTATCAAAGATAAAGGTGAGCTATATGAACCCCAGACAGAATCTGGTGTGGCTGTTCCTACACTGGCACCCCACTAAAGATGACTGGATTGAGTAGGCGTCTCACAGAGCCACCTTAGCGGTGGACCTGGCTTATGCAAACTGTGTTCCTGTTTCAGAGGTGTGACAAACATTTTCATTCCTAAATACAAATCAAAGCAAAAACAAACAGCAAGAACACTACAAGCCCCCTTCTTTGCATTTTGGAGAGTTGCTATCCCCTTCCTCTTTGCATTTTGGAGAATTTGTATTTGCTATGATGACTAACGAGCAATAGGTCCCTCCAGGCTGTCCTCCGATAATTACTGGATCCATTGTCTTATGGACCAGGGGCCAGTTGCCTCTTTAGTCCAGCTGACTTTCTTCAACAGAAAACCAGAGAAAAGAAGAACGGCTGGCAACACAGAGATGCAGAAAGAAAAATGGAAGACAGGGGAAGACTATACCTCACTCGCTCCAAGGATCATATATGCTTGTCTGCAAGCAGTATGGAATACTATTTTTTTTTTCCTAGGGGTACTGATCTTCCAGTCAGAAGGAGGTTGAAAAAACTACAACCTTGCATGCTGGTGAATGTTTTATAGCACCTGTCCTGTACCCTTTGGTGTGTACTTCTGATCCTCTTTGCCATCACCCTTTCGATCTGCATTGTCACCTTCCACTGTGACTGAAAAGCGTAGTCACTGAAATCACCAGCAGCCTCTCTACTGACTGCTGCAGGATCATCTATCCTGATTCCTTCATCCATCTCAGGGATTTACAGTTCCCTTTAAATTGTAGTGCAGCAGTTCTGACAGCTGGTAAGAGCTCTCTCTGACTAGGGGGAACTTAGCAACAAGAGAGATAAGACTGTATTTATATTTACATGCTTCTGTGGCACTCATCACCACGAGGGAAATCCTTGCCTGCCTGGTTACAAAGTCTTTAGGACGGTAGTGTGGGCTCAGATCTGACCTGCAGCCTAGAGAGCGCTCTACCCTCAGAAAGGGAAATCCGTTACCTCCAGTTCAGTTGAAAAGCCTACACATCTAAAAAAATGTTCAAGTGAGACAGATCTGTTTTGAGTTAGGTATGATCCCCAGGTCAGGCTTCACATACTGTTGAGGCTCACTCTGAAAGTTTTGCCCAGCTCTTGAGCTAATGGACGGTGCACTGAGATGCGTACTCTGTTTCCAAAGAACAGCAGAGCACCTCGGGGGCCAGGACAGGGAAGGACAGCGGCTGCCAGAACCAGAAACTGCGCTCTCCAGCTCTCTGAACACTTGCCTGTGCTCTACCAAGCCCTGAAGCCGAACTTGCAAAACCTCTGCTGTTGACTGGACCTCTTATAAGCACAGATCCCTGTTCAGGGTAATGGGTGCAATGATTTTGTATTTTACACAGATACCCATGGAGGACTAGACTGAGACTGAACTCTGTGAGCTAGACCATAAAACCAACCAACTGACCTCTGCTAAAGAAATACGTGGAAAAAAACTATCACGCTTTGGAAAAATCTGAAGCCGGCATTCATCATCACGAGCTTAAATAACCTACTGCATCACATTTGACTTTTTCCCAAATTCAAAAAAGAAAACCAACCAACAAAAAGAAAAAAAAAAACCACTCAAGAGGAAAGTCATTGAACACTTGGCATTTAAAATGAGTGAGTAGCCTTCTGGTTTTCTAACAGTCAGATACATGTAGGCATAGGGCTGGGTTTTTTTCCTACCCTGAACTCTCTATTGAGAACATAGCTGTTACTGTAATGACTCAGAGCCTTAGAAAAAAAAGTCTGCTGCTGACAAACACTAATATTAACCTGAAAGAAAGTGGGAGAGAGAATGTAATGTGTGACTGAAGAAGTGTAGGCAAGGTGATTATTAGCGAGAGTTGTTTCCTGAGGGATACATTCAGAATAAAGGAAGAATATAAAAGTTTAAGCCCCTAAGCTATGAAGAATGGGGTTTTTTTTAAATTATAATTATCAGTCTTGTACTTAGATATATTAAAAAGGGAGGATTGCTAGCAAAATTAGAACACAAATATGTTCTCTATTTCTTACTTGTAATGCAAGAAAAATATTATGATGCACACAATAAAACACAAAAATACTCAAATGAGGGTTACAGATGCTTTACAGTGATAGAGACTAACATTGATGCTTTCAGAAGTTTCTACAAGTTTTGTACAACTCCATCTTGGGGTCCTCAGGCTGAAACCCCTTAGGAATTTTAAGAGAGTTGTGCAGAAGAACAAGCACTCCCAGTGCAGAGGTATTTATTTTTAATGCTTCTGCCATAAAAATTATCAATATCCAGAAACACTGGAGAGAGCATAAAGGTAGCCCTGGCTCTTGAAATCAGTGGAAGATTTGGTTTGTGCTTTCATAGCATCAGGGTAACATTCTTGTTATTTCCCTCCAAAGTAAGAACTGCATGGGTTCCAGTGCAGAAGAGGTGAGCTTGAAAAGAGGCAGCTCCAGCATCCTATGTCATGAATAAGAAGTTCAAGAAGTTGCTAGTTGAGAAAAATCTTTAAAGTGCTGTCATAGAGAACAAAGGTTAGCTATCCTGCATAGAAAAAGTCTATTCTAAGATGATATATGGCAGTTTGATACGCCTTCATTTGAGGGAGGAGAAGTTGAAGTCATAATTATATGATAAATGTATTAGAGAAGAGAGATTTTGGGAGAGCACGTACGTTAAAGGCTAATCCTTCAGTCCTTATACAGGCAGAAATTCTTCTGCATTAGTAGACCTTTGTCATCCTCCTCAATTACATGACCAGATTATTTTTTTCTGTAACAAACTATGCAGGAATGGAAGAAGAGGAGCTTTCCCTAATTCATTCCCACGTATGACTTGGTCGATGTAGAGAAACGCAGATCTATCTGTGGCAGGGAAAGCAGATGAAACTGATAAAATAGATCTTTTGGGTAAACCTTCCTCTATTGCCCCACCAGCACGCAACAGTCGTGGACGTGGAGGCATCCCTTTCGGCTTCTTACTCATTTTTCAAGGAGTTCTGGCAAAGTAACTTTAAAAGAATTCAAAGGGGCAGCTATAAACAATGACAAACAACAAAATCATCCATCGTCTGTGCCTTCCTGGGACTGAGCAGTCACCAGAGCTTGAGCTATCCCCCAGGCAAAGGACAGTGTGACTGGCCAAAGATGTAACAGGGAATGCCTTTAATTTGCACTAACACAGGTGACAACGATCTCAGTCTTAACCTTCATGGAAAGCAAGGGAAAAGCAGCACAGGGGAACTGGAAACAAATATATGCTTACAGTCTCCTGATGGCCTTTGAGAAACTGCACTGACAGTGGCTCATTTCTAAATCTGGTTTCAGTTGGTTGCTGGTTTAAATGGGATAAGCAATTCTGAAGGAACTGAGCAGCTGGACATAGATACAGTAACGTGATTACATTCGATAAAAAACTAGGAGTTGCAATTTGGATAGAAAAAAATCAAATTACTTCTTGCCAGCTGACTTTATGTAAGGCAAAGACATAACTATGGAGTATTAATGAAGTTACAAGGTGTAGTCCTCAAATAACATGATGAGGATTTAATATTCATAGGGCACCATCCATACATACATAACTAACACATATGAATGCCAGTTTCTGGATAATTTACGTAAAAATCTATCTCCTTTCCTGTTTCTACATTGTGTTATCCCCCAAAAACTGCATCAATTTCTGATGTGGTTTTCAAAAGTGTTTGGCCTATGGTTTTTACGATTAACTTCCCTAGGAAGACAGATCAACTATGAGAGCTTCAGAAAAAATATCCACTCGTCTTACATTTCCTACCCTGTGTTGGTCTGGAGCTACTGAGGAACCACATCTTTTGCTGTGGGAATATTTCTAGGACTTGCAATGAAACAGGTGAATGTAATGCACAAGATCATCCAGACGCCTCGAGTATTCTGGACACATATCACTATACCTCACTACTGGAGTTATTCCGAAGTTTGCATGTACCTTTAACTTTTTTTTATGTGGACAAGTTGGATATTTTCATGCATTTCAAATGTGTAAGTATATGCAACTACATATTCCTGTGCTTTGTGTACTTTATTGAAGGATTTAATCCTGTGTAGTGCAGGTCCATGTGATGTCAAACACGATGAGCAAGATACCAAGCCAGAACAACCTAATTCTTTGTTGACGATAGTGAGACTGTAGAGCTGTCAAGTTACTTCCACCTGGTAGCAAAAGTATGGCCTAAAAGAGGACTATGTATTGCAGCTATGTGTTCCATTAGCGTGATAGGGGCTACACTAGCTCTCCTGTCTCCTCAGACACGCCTGCTTTCTGCCCACATCCTCCTCCTCCTTAACCATACACTGCAGGCTCAGGAGAGTACCCAAGCCCTTTGTGTCGTTCGTGATTTCAAAGAATTTCTGCTTGCCTTTGAGCAAAACCCCTTTGCACCTTCAGTAGGAATTTGCAGGACTAGCACCAAATTTGCATTCCACCATGGAACAGCTAATGCAGATCCTCTCCTCCAGTTTCTTCAGCTTGACAGAAGAAGATCAGGTCTTTTAACAGAACACCAGACTGGAGATGGTTTCTAAAAACAATTAGCTGAGGACAGGTCCAGTGTTTTATGTGGGTTGCACTTATTTTCAGTCGACCCCGTCGAGAAGAAAAAGAATGCATTTATTCTGTTGCCCAAGTTTCACTAATTATTAGAGACACTACAGTCATGTTAGTGAGGTCTATCTCCATGAACTGACAGAACAGCGTGTACAGGCAGACTGCAAATAATTGCCCTGACAAATGACATTTCACAGTCTATGGGTGGTCTTCTCAAAATAACATTCAATGTTTGCTCAGTGCCTCCCAGGCTAATAGGTAATTTTAATAAAATAACATCTTTGGGAGAATGAAGAAAAAAGGCACTTGTGGCACAGCCTAGACGTTAGATTTTTTTAAAAAAAATTTGTTTCACAGGTGCTTGTTTAAAAACTTACTAAAAATCAGTGGAACATCCAGTGAATTTAAGTTAAACTCAGTAAGTACAGTGCCTCAGTTTCATTCCTTACAGGGTAGATCCTTCTCTTATGAACTACCTTCAGAAACACTGAAGTTATAAGATTAAGACTCCTGATTAACTCTCATTTGCATGTTGTGTCGTCGTCATTTCTGAACCATTTACATTTTTTAGTTAGCAAAACCAGCCAGTGTCCCTTGTGTGGCACATGTACCATCCACACACAATTCCCAGGGACCTGAATGCCAGCAAACCACAGAGCTGGCATCCTACTCCTGGTCATGCTTGGCATGAAGGAGAGTTTTAACGTGTCTGATGGCTGCAGGCTTAGATCACATGCCCAGACACGCCACTCGCATTTCTTTGCTTTTTGACGTGATCGCGTGGGAGCTCATAGCGTAACTATAAATCCAGGGCTTGCTTTCTGTTGATTTCCAATATTCAAGTCAATTGAATGTGAAAGCGAGCAAATAGAAAAGCCCGGTCTGACAACGGGGTGTCACCAGTGCTGTTGTAATTGGAGTGTGGACAGCAGGGATTACAGGACATGGCTTTCCTTGGGTTACTGCTGCAGCAGATTTACAGATACGACTCAGGAGGAAGGGTTACGGTGATAGCTCCCGCACAACAGAAGGAAACGTGATGCTCAGAGCAGGTGGGGAATTACAGCCCTGAAGCTAGAGGTGAAGGTGGTGCCTGGCCTGTTAATGTAGCCCCGCTGCATTTTTTTGAGAAATATGACTTTAATATTTCCCCCTTCCCTATAAAAGACTCCCAGGGTAATAATAACAATAAAAAGCCCTCCCCCCAATGTTTTCTTTTTAAACACATCAAGCATCAGAAAAGCTGTCATTTCAGACCAACTTCTGCCCATCCCTATGGCAACTAATGGAAGCATTTAATACTATATATACAAAATGTAATTTGCTCCCCCGCCATCTCTAGTTATACTCTCTTTTTATGCTAAAATTGCTCCATGACGCCTACAATGTTTGGAAAATGCTTCTGAAGTGACACGCATCAGAGGTTCAACGTCACTGAGAAAAGCTCAAGTGACCAATTAAAAAAATAATGATTTTGAAAAAGCAGTTGAGGAAATTAGCAAAGGCCAAAAATATCTTGTCTGAATGGTCATATTTGTAGTCTTGGAATGCCCAGTATTAAAACTAACAATGTCTTTGGAAAAGAAGGGGGAAAGAGGAGAAATCAGGGACTGATGATCAAACCAGCAGAAGTGACAGTATTTAACATCTTTGCAGGCTGCAATCAGCAGTTGCTGTCATAGAAAGAACTTTAAAAGCTATGAAGCAGTCTCTGGAAATCCTGCCTCTGCCTAGCCCCTTATAGCTTTAGAAGTTACTTAAAGTTGGCATGAACTCAGGTCTTAAAATATTAAAATAAAAATAATGAAAAGATAAAAGTAATACAGATTTTTTTTAATCTCCTTTTCAAAGGGAGAGATGTAGTCATTGCTTACAGCTCTGTGTTATGAAGCTTCTGTAACAGAGAGCACAGTTACAGTTATTTGGCTGTCCAGATCATCTGCCTTGCTGTTCTCTTTTATCCATACCTGTTTCAAACAGAGCTGAATACCATACAGTAAAACACATTATTAAATACAGGCATACTAGGAAATAACTTCTTCTTTCTATTACCCCCTTTGAAGTGGTCAAACAGGCACAAAAAGCATCTCAGTTTCAAGTATTCAAAGAAATATAGAAGGATATTTTTATAGTATGTAAACATATAAATCCACATACATGTGTATATATATATATATAAAACAAATGAGACAAGCAAGAAGAGAGCTATTGTGTGATAATATGACACCTGTGTGATTGTTATAACAAGAACAGAAACTCCCAGGTTATCAGAATGTCTCCCAGGTCTCTCAAGTAGGGATTTCACATGTGAAAGGGGTCCACTTCATTAAACTCAAGAGAGAGAGTACCTCTGCCATCGCCCGAGTTCTTCTAGTCTTTATTAGAGTACGGCGCTCTGCAAACAAGAGGCCTTGTAACATTCACCAGTCAGCAGGGACAGGTATCACCTACAAACTAGGCTGAGTAGCTTTATAGTAGGCTTGGAGAAAACGTGAAAAGTTAAGCAGAATTTTGTGCCTCTTAAGAGATGCCCAGCACAGGCAAGAAAGAGAGAAGTACCGACTAACTTCAGAGAATGTTTTTTACAGTATTTCTTTTGGAGCGTACAGAGGAAGCTTACAACAGTGGCTGAAACCAGACAGCGCCAGCTGCTTCCTCCAAATCATCTTTCTTGCACCTTCCTTGTGCTAGTCCTCGAGCAGGTATAGACCATTGGCAAATACCTAGAGCCTCCTAACATGGGTCGATAAGACAAAGGTCTAACCAGGTACCTTTCCAGCAGAGGAACCACACAGAAAACTAAAGTTAAGAGGAATTGACCATGCCTTTGCAAGGTCTGTCCCTGAAATATTGTTAATCTGGAACAGCAGGTGGTGGGTAGATGGAAATAGCAACGTGCTGAAAAGGAACAGGACAGAGTCTAGAGGAAGGAGGAAACAATTACTGTATGGAGGAATATTGCAGGGTGCTATAAAACAGCTGGCTGTAACCCTGTGATATGGGGTATGTCACGTGTTTCTTATTTGTCTTGTGTAGGTACAGGAATACAGGCAGCTCAATCCAAGCTGTGTAATGCATGCAAATAAAACCGGTCTATATTTAAATCAGGTCCTAAACTGGAATTCACTGACTGCAGCAAGGATTTGGTATTCAAGATGTTTTAGTATTAGGATAAAAAGAGCTTTTGCCAGCAAACCACGTAAGAAACACGCTTTGTCACACAGTTCCCTGAACAGCTTTCCACAAAGTCATGCAACAAGAAATTTTTCATCAGGGTTGAACCAGGGGACAACTGGAGCTCGACCTGGGCCACCACCCCTCCTCCTGCTTCAGGTTCTCACACTTGAGGAGGTACTTCAGCTGGGAAGCTATTCTCCCTGCACTCTGTAGGTAGTCGGCAGTGAACAAAAAACAATTATCCCAGAGGTTACTTCAGAGTAATCCTGCCTCACTTTCTTCGCTGCTTTTATGAAGAGCCCACAGAAGTGAAATGTCCGTGAGAATCCTCCTTTTCCCCTTCAAAGCCAAAGGGGCTCCCTTCTTTGTTCCTGCGGTGGCTCAACATCCATGGCTCACAGGGAGGCTTCGGTGGGTCTCACAACAAATGAGAACGGGTTCTTTGGCTGTAGAAGGGAGAATGCGCTGTACTTGGTTTAGCTTTAAAATGAGATATGGTGTATGACTAAATTAAAGTGTCCCTAGCCAAAGGGGCTAGTTGGATGGTATCTATGGCAGCTCTCTATTGTACACGACAGGCTCCTTTAGCCAAAGGCTGGCACTACTGAAATCAATCTAGTCTTCTGCAAGCCCGCTGTTTGACCTCACGTGAATAGTGCGCACTGGGAGACATTAACATTTTTTAGGTATGTGAACTTCCACTAGGCTGTAATTTTCCTCTCAATGCCTGGAGCCTAGGAGGAAACGCAATTTGCTGGAAACAATTGGGAAAGCCTGACGAGGTGAGGACTGGAACACACAAATAGTGTGTGTGTGTAATACAAGAGAGATGTAGCATGCTGTCCAGGAAAAGGATTACTGGAGAAGGAAAAAGTCTTTGAAGACAGTACTTAATGCAGAGTTGCAGTCTAAATGACAAACAGCATAGTGGGATAGATCAATAAAAGGACAGCAAACAAGCAACAAAAGCGCAGATTCACAGAAATACAAGACAGAAGGGGACCTTGAGAAGCTATCTAATCCCTGTGCACCGAGGCAAAATTAACCTCACCAAGCTCATTCTTCACTGATGTTTCTCTAACCTACACTTGAAAACCTCCCTTGAAAGATGGCACAACATTCCTGGTAGGCCTTTCTAGTGTTACACTACCCTTAAGGTTATAATTTCTTAAAATCTCCCCATTTCTCTGCTGCAAATTGAACTCCCCCCCCCGCCCCTTCCCTCTGGTGCATGCCATGAATAATTGGGCAAGATGGCGTAACTAGAATTTCTCACATAGAAATAATGTATTCGGTTTCTTTGTCATTACTATTCCAATAAGATGTCCTTCCATTTTCACATCCATGACGTCTTTACTGTTACAACTCATATGTATTTCTGTAATAAATTCCTGTCACCTAGTTGCAGACTGCTCGCCATCTTCTCTCTGTGAGGACGTCTATCACCGTCACTTTGATTTGTTCTTTCAAGTCATATTCACCAACTGAAGCTGGGCTAGGGCAATGGTCAGTCCCAGATTCAGCAGCCAACTCTAAAGGGATGAGATAGAAGGGCTTGCAGATGACAGGCAATCACAGCGGAAAGACTCACCCTCCCCCCCAAAAAGAAAGATTATTTATTCAAGAGTAACCACAGCAATGTATATTCAGGTTGGATTGGCTAATAAATACTCTGAGCAGGATAAAAGCTAAAACTTGGCAAGTGAAAAACAGAGCGGCTTGAGCTCCCCACTTGCAAGACAACAGCAAACGCTGCTGCTCC
>NW_009621356.1:28294-32891 GCF_000690535.1 Cariama cristata | reverse complement strand
CCAACCCCCCGCCCCCCCAGAGGGGCCCGGCCACAAGCCCCATGGGTGCTGGGTCTCTTCCACCGCAGAAGCTGGGCTTGGGGCTCTGCTGCCACCGGGGTAACTGGAGAGACTGGGGCAGCGACTGCTGCCTCTGGGAGGGACTGAAACTCCCCGGCAAGAGCTGCTTGGCAAAGCAAACAACCGAAACAGAGCTCTGGCAAAGAGCTCTGTAGCCAGTGCTGTTATACGGGCTGCGTTCCTCCCCAGCAGTCTGCCTCGCTATGAAACTCTGCCTTGCCTAAACCTAGAGCTGGCTGTGAGAAGGAGCCCAGCCATGAGCTGGAGCTGAGAAGATCATATATCCACGACGTAATTAACTGAGTGGATTCCTTCTACCGTGATTAGAAGGGACAGCTCCATCCCAGCTGCATTTTGTTCCTCATTTCATGACAGATCTGGATTTTGCCAAGAGATTTAGCTAAGCACTGCGTATGTCTGCTTTAAACAATCTTCAGGAAATAAATCACTTCCAATTTGTGCTATTCCACTACTATTATTCTTCTTCATAATTTGCCTTTCTGAGTCCCTGATGCCCATAGTCAGAGCTCAAAGGTCCCACCGTGGCAGGCAATGAAGAAATAATCCTTGCCTGAAAGAATTTACCATCTAAATATTTTCTCATTGAAATCAGTAGCAGAAGCTTCTAGGAGAAGGGCCTCCTTGCTCCATGAAAGGAAGCCGGGGAATAACAAAGAGAGCATGAGAAGAGGACAGACCATTGCCATTAGCAGGACCCCAGGGCAAGCCTGCTGTGTCTTGCCATTGTTTTACCTCACGGGCACAACACACAACTGCTCCCTATATTTCAGTAAGATAGAACCAGGCCACATTTCTTGCTTAGGTCACCATGTGCCCTTTTTCCCCCATCCCAAGACTTCCTTTCATTGCTGCTGTTGCTGCTCTTCTGGGATTAATCTTTTACATTTCATCTTTTCTACAAATTTTCAGTTTCTGGTGCTCCTCCATGCACTAAGGCCAAACCACATGAGATTCGGTGCACTAACTTTTGATGATAAGAAGGGATAAAAAACCACATCAAGCTAAAAGCAAGCAGTATAAACAGCAGAGAACTATTTCCTCCAGGACGCAGCTGTTCTGGCTGCAGCACACAGGGTGGCACCCTAATTACAGGCAGGACAATGTCTTTCAGGTCATGATCTCTGCCATACATCAGCCTCTACTTTAGAGCCGGGGTTGGCAGCTATGGCATGGGTGCTAGGGTATCTAAAAAGATGCAACAAAGGGAGCAATGGCACAGAGAGAGGCATCATTGGGAGGTAGCTATCATCAGCTTTTGGTTCCCAAATGAGATGCCGTTGATGTGCTACACAGCATTTAAGTTTCATCGGCTTCCACTAGCACATACACAATCTGACTTGGAAAAGAAAAACAGAAGCCAGACCATTCTCTGACTGATCTGTGTCTTAGAAGTCACTAAATAAGGCTAGGAAATGTCAGGAGAGATCCTGAAATATAGATTCAAGTAAATATTTGGAGAGGTGCAGCCCCTAGGAACTGGGTAAGATGGAGAGACCATCCATGAAATAAATGGAAAAAGCAGAACTGTCCCCATCTGAAGTATTTGTAACATAAAGCTTCTATAGGGAGTACATACATACACAGAGATGCACACACATATAGAAAAGTATGTAAACCAAATTTAGGTGACAGGTGAAAACTGTTTCTCCTTTCTGCACAGTTTGTTCATCTCTAGTGGATGCAGACCCCTTACGAAACGGTGAAATAGCTGCCCTGACACACGGACTTGCTATAGCTGCAGAAGTGTGCTTTTTACTTAGCTAGCTTAGGAAAAAAGTTCTCTTTTTCTCTAGTCGTTCTCTGGCAAAGTGCAGTATATCTAATTTTGTTAAATTCCAAAACACACTGTGCACCAAAGTACTTGTAGGTGTAAAGTAGAATGTCAAGGATGAGTCAAAGATTAATACCTAAATTATAGAGTGTGAAATGGGAATTACAGTCTTAAATATCACGTTAAGGACTAGGAAGTATTTACCTAGTCTAAAGCACTGCTTGCATTATAAAAGGCAAAATGCTATTCCTTTTAGTTAAAGGGGATTCTTTAGTAGCCCCAGGCTTGAGCAGAAGGACTTCATAGGATGGAGCGGCAATTCGGTAACAGACTTTTACAAACTTCAGCAGAACCCTTATCCAGTACAGCACTCACCGAAGTATACGGCTATGCTTCAGTCATACCTACTTCCACTGTTCTGCAGAACAAGGATGAATTTAAGACTGTACTTAGAATAACAGATGCTTGACTAGTTTATTTCTTCCAACATACTGCTTCTTCCATTATTGCACTGTAAGATTGTCAGGCAGGAAGTTTTCCACTCTCACCAGTCTGCCCCTTCAGTTACCTCATTGTGCTGTTTTTCATCCATCCTTACAAAGCTTTTTTTTTTTTTTTTAAAGAAAGCAAAAGAAAAGAAAAAAGAAAAAAAAATAAGTTGGCTGCCTTAGCAGCAGTCTTAATAAAACAAAAAACCTAACTGATGCTGTCAGTGCTTCCTGCTTTCTCATTTTCACCTTTTGCCTCTTATATTTAATTGTCAACTCTGTCGCAGACATTTTTCCTATGTGCATACAGCCCTATAAACATGCCTGGAGCTTTTAAATGCTCTGTTAGAAAAAAAAAAAAAGGATCATAAAAGATTTGAATTTTAATCAGCTTGTTAATTTTTCACTGTCATTAAGCACACCACCAGGGAAAGGTCTGAGGATATTCTTTTTAAAACATAGCTGAAGCGATAGTGATGATACCTCGTTTGATTCATAGGCTAACACATGGAAGTGACTCTAGCAATGCTCAGAGATAAGTTTCAGCTGCTTCTCAGAGCTTTGCCAACTAACTTCTGGTTTAGTAATTAGTTCCCAGTGAGTCCAGTGCTGCTCAAACCACATGCTTCAGCGACGGATACTTTGCACTGCTCATTAGCTGCTGACAAATAGGATACAAAAATAAAACTTTGGGAAGAAGACTTAAATAGACTTGTGAATTGGTTATAGAGAACCCAGCCAAAAAGTGATTTTATTTTTATTATAAAGGAAAGGAGGTTCATCAGTTAAATACTTCCAGAGACCAGACTTTTGAAAAACTTGCATTTTTATCCATTAAAAATACTGAATAGCTGCACACACTTATTTTTAGTAGAAACTATTAAATATCACTTCTTGACATCAGCCAGCTCAGACTCACTGTACTCAAAGTATCCATTTCATATTTTAGCATCTTCAACAAGTCTTAAGATGACTTTGCTGTATACTTTACCATTTAGTCCTCTACTTAGCAGAGCATAATTGCTGAAGAAGGTAACCAGAAACAAGAGAGATAAGAAATCTACAGGTAAGTTATTGTCCTTGTGCTTGCCAGAAATCCTTGATAAAGTCAAGGCTGTGTTTACGGCAGAAGGCCCAAGCTCTCCTTCACTAAGGTGTTCCTCTTTAGTCTGCCTTGTTTTACTTCTATTGTTTACATTATGGAAACTCAGGCACTTCTTTTGCTGTCTCTTAGTGCAACTCGCTTCATCTAATGTGTGGATGGGTTGGAGAAATAGCCCTCTATCTCTAGATACAATTCTACTCCCAAATCTCTACTATAAAGACTGGAAAAGCTTCTAAACAAACCGAATTGGCACTCAGTACATGTAAATGAAACAGAGAAGTAAAGCTAGTTGAATGCCTATAAGGATGCAGGCTGCAGCATTTTGGATATACTAAAATGCAGAATACTTACGAGGGTCCTGGCAAAGGAAAGTGTTCCAATTCCATAAACTTCAAGATATAAAAGCTTTCATCATCAGTCCAAGTATGTTTTGCTGAGCTCTGATCTATGATTTTACTAATTGACCTAGCATATCTATCCATCACTGCGCTTGGTGACGTGTATGATAGTCAGTCCTATAAAGCCCAGTAGAACAGACACGGTATTATAGAGCAGAATTGCTGTGGTTGAGTAATCTAATGGCGGCAGCAGCAGAGATGGTCACTGATTTAAGTTTGGGGATTCTGCTTTAAGCCCGTGCCACAGTCACTCCTGAGCATCTCACAAACAAGGCAATTCACAGTGTAACATTCCTAGGAAATAATGAGGTAGCACTTATATAACTATGAAAGCTCAGGGTTTTTTTTTTTTGTTGTGGGTTTGGTTGTTTTCTTTCTTGTGTGTGACTGTGCCAACTGCAAGCACGTAAATGGTATCAAAGCCTGTCAACATCTTACTGAGGGGGCAATCCACAGAGAGGAGTAAAGAAATCAAGGTACTCAGCGTTTATTCAGGTGTTGCACTAAATGGTGGTAAGATAGCCTCAGTAATATGAGCTACCATGTTGAAAGGAGGATTTTGCAAAATCTCTGTGGCTAGTTTCTATTTTATTATTTTCAGATACAGGAAGCAGCCTGAAACACCAAGTAACTAAGAAAAAGAACACGGGCTGGAATCTGATGTTAGTAGTTCTGTTTCGACAACCGTGTCAAGGGAAGCTTGCATCTCTGAAAGAAGTCAAAGTCAGCAAGATAAAAATTTCAACCTGTTAGA
>NW_009621356.1:27904-28260 GCF_000690535.1 Cariama cristata | reverse complement strand
ATTTTCTGAAACGGACAGGGGCACTGTGAAACAATTAGGCTGATTAACTGCATGTGAAGTGTGACTGCTAGTAAGATTTGGAGAAAACCAAATGTACCTATATCATAAAAAATGCCCATAATAAAGGACCAGAGAGAAGACCTTTAGCCCTGTTCTTGTGTCTGTAAGTAGGAAACACAAGAGATCTCCCAAGCTAGTAGAACTGCAAGGGAGTTCACATGCCCCTCCATACGTAGGCTCTCGCAGATACGTAATTATCTACATGAACGTAGGCAACATGTTCCTTCGTGTGAGCTGATTCCCCTCTTTAGGCAGGCCCATAGGGAAGCAGCAATTCACTCTACTTTTTGGCTTTG
>NW_009621356.1:2492-27873 GCF_000690535.1 Cariama cristata | reverse complement strand
GTAGGGAAATTTTTTTTGTTCATCTGCAGCAAGCATATTTGTAAACGGGCCCTACCATTTTCAGTAACAGAGAGGAAAAAAAAAAAAAACAAAAAACCAGAAACACCCCCCCCACACACACCCAAACATATTAGGATTTTAAACCTGAGAATTTTGTGTGACTCTGTATGCCTCCTTCCTTCCTACCCCCAAAATACCAAGGTTGGCGAATTGGGACAAAACTTCAGACAAGTATTCAGAGTGTCATGTGGAAACCCATTTTGGCATTAAAAGGAGAGCATACCTAACATACCATTAGCAAAAGCCTCCCTTTGCTGTAGCTACTCCGAACATACACTGAGAGTTACAATTAACCTTCAGGACAGGAATTCTGGACCTGACTGTTTAAGTACAAATCGTCAAGAACTGAATGCCTTCCCCCCCTCCCCTTTTCTTTTTGCCCTTCTGCTTCCTTTTCAGCATGCTCTCATCAAGCCACCCGCTTCCTATCTGCAATAAAAGGAGAGCTCCAGGTGGGTAAGGGTCTGCTTCAAACGATTTGCCACGTTAAAAAGAAGAAGAAAGTGTTACTAGACTGTTTCTAGTAATGGAAAATTTGATTTCTTGGGCACAAATCAAAAGCAAAAGCATGATGAAGAGTACTAAAATGGAGAAACAAGATTTCCAGTATCTCATACTCTGATGGAACAAAACCAAAGTTCAGAGAATGCTAGCTATGTATAATCTGAAAGAAAAGTGCGTAGAGTCCCTGTTAATCACAATAGAAACCTGAAAAAAAATCCGTGGTCTAAGTGCATCTCAGATTTTGTATTTAGTTATAGAAACTGATCTATTACTGGAGTAGCACTGTTGGCTTGCTTTAGAATTACAGAGGAGGAACAGAACCAGAGAGAATTATATGCATTTCATTTCCCTGACTCTTGAGTTTGGGCTACATACTGCTTAATTTAATTTTGGTCTGAAAAATATATTAGCGTCTGGAAACGTATTGCCATTTATAAAAGCCTCCTTTGCTTCTGTCATCAGCAAAGTAGGTTATCCCTTCTTTTAGCTAACAAGCAATTTTACTGCATGAAGGATGCTGAGACTTGATTCAAAACTTGTTCTCTTTTCCACTGTATCATGCTGGTCTGTGACAGCTCTCTACTAAATGTCCCTGTTTCACAGGCTTCATCGTGATAACCCCATCATACAAGGGAGATGTATAGTTGAGTGGATTCCTTCAAACCTGTTATTAAAACAGCCCATGCCAGATTTTTGAAGTTTTAGGTAATTATTTCAATATTTGCTACATTATTGTTATGATAATCACTAAGAACATATTCAATCACTGCACTGTTTGACAAACACACCATTTCAAATTGAATGTTACTTTTTTTTTAATAAGATGTCATAAAATATGCATACAGTGTCTCTATTGCCAATATTACTGCAGCACAACTTTTCCTGTTTCTCCCCTTCTTATTCTAAATTCTTGCCTGATATTCCTGAGAAGCACCAGTACTTCTGCAAAGGCTGATTAGCATGCAGTGACTCAATACACATGTGGGAAGGCAAAACTAACTGAAATTTCCAGCATACTACTAGATTATGCATTTCTCTGTGCATGCAAAAAGACATACTTGTTCATGTAACTCTGATACTTCTGTTGATAGTTCTGTCAACATCTGTTCACAGAAGTGGCTATTGGCATGCACTTATCTGTGAATCGCTATGCAAATATATGCAACTGCAGTGAAAGAACTCCCTAGAAGATTTGAACAAATCCATTTACTTTTTGCGGAGTTAAAATTTTGAGGTGACTGACAGGTCCATTGTCACAGCCCTTATGGAAGCTGGTTGCCTGCTTTTTCCACTGATAAAGCAGACTATTATCTGAGTACAAGAAGCATTACATTGAACACAGCAGTTCCCAATTCTGCTAACATTTTGCTTGATCCTGTTTCATTGCGGGATGGTAAGGTACGTCCTCAAGGGAATCAGGCCTGGACAACGAAGGTAATATGAAGTGAAAGCGATTTTGCTGTTCACCAGAAAGGACAGATCCTCTGTTGATAGATGCTGTTTGGGACACCATAGAAGAATCCTATAAAGACATCTTTATTACAGTCAATTCTCCATTTATACTCATGGAGACATGCAAAAGACAAATCGGTGTGGTCAAACTGGTGTTCTCTTGGCTACTTGTTAGTGGTGCTGGTCAGGTGCTCGTGACAAAGGCCCAACCAGGGTAGTCCTGACTGAGGCAGAGATCATGCTGCTTCTTAAATGAAAGGCAATACTCTCTGCTGTCTGCCAGATCAGTCTGGACTGGACAGTTTAGGACAAGAGGCATTACCGAAAGTATTCTTTTCAACAGTGACCTTCCTGCAGCTGTTCCAGGAGCCATGCATGTTAGCAGGTGAGTTTGAGGCTGGAGTGAAAGCTTTATTTGTTATTCCATTCCCTCACTTGACATAGGAGGAGAAAGAACTGGTGTACTATATTCTGCAGCTATCTACCTCCAAGGTTTTGGTAGCTCATACAGGTAGAGGCACGAGGTCAACAGACACATGGTTTTTACTACGTCTTCCTCCCCTTCACAGTGCATGCAACATAAAGCACGATTTCTTTCCCTGCCTCTCATCTTTACCATGATTGGAGCAGCCAAAGGGAAGAGGGAAATTCCACAATTTACTTTGAGAGATGGAGGGAGACGTGCTGAATCCAGTAACACACAGAATTTCACGCCCTACGTGACATTCCATGCTACATGACAATTGCAGACCAAAGACTGAGCAATTCCTTAATCCCCACCTCTGCTTTATCTTTAAAGCTTTAATTTCTTCATTTAATACTCTCTGCGTACATCAAAATAACCTTTTTCCTCTATCTCAAAAACAAGTAAACAGTTCTCCCCCCTCTCAATTTTAGGAGTAAATATTGTTCAAGGTGAAGGGCTGCTAGCACAGATCCTAGCTTTTCAGGACCAATGTTAAAAGCTTTAAACGACCCGTTTAGAGATGCTTTTTGATAACGAGTCAGTTGCTTCTACGCTGCAGGTTGCACAGTAAGCACAAGTAAGCTTGCCCTCCAGTCACGCACTGTCAAACAACAGGGGGCTAAAGCAGTGGCTTAGGACACAGGCTTAAGCAAAGGCAGCCCCCCACTTTAAAAAGCAGATTAAGCATGCGACAGATGCTTTGTGATAATTTATGAATAGTATATGCTGACCTGGTTTTTATGATGTTGATTGTATGATTATGTTGGTTTGATTTAATTAGGAGACACAAGCAAAACCTCCAACACTTGGTAAATACAAGCTACCCACTGATAAACACTCTCAGGTCAGTTTGCGATAAAATCCGAGTCCTCAACTGTTCAGAGCCTGTTTCTGGGCTCCAGGCAAGCTGCTAGAATTGGGTCAGTTTGGAGACTAGGTTTAAAACAACTCCAGTGACTATGCAAAGGGTCCACAAGCAATATGCTAAAAAGCCAAGTCGATTTTCATAGAGGTTCAACTGGTGAAAGAAGAAGGGAACATAGAATCATAGAATCATTATGGTTGGAAGAGACCTCAAAGATCATCAAGTCCAACCGTACACCTGATGCCACCCTGTCCACTAAACCATGTCTTGAAGTGCCACATCTGTATCACCCTGTCCCTGTGACACATTGGGGAAAAAATAAATAAATAAATAAATAAATCTTCTGGTAAGATGAAGCACCTAAAGTCAATTTTCCTCACTTGTTTTCCTCTCTATTGCTCATATTGTTTTAAGACGTTTGCGTGCTCAGGATAAATTGTAGGTGCACACAATCTGAGCTTGAGGCACTCGAGGTATCACACTCAAGAGGTATCGGAGCCCCTGGCTCTGAGGGTACACAAATCATACTGTTCTGCAGCAAAGACACTAACCCTTGCACGACGGGGCTAAGCTCAGAAACACCAGATGTAGCTAGCTCCAGTTGTTATAAATCACAGCTTTAAGTTTCATGATTAAAATAATCTGCCCCTCATATAGGGAAACTTTGAATGCATTCATACAATGTGAAGTAGTCAACATGAGCCGATTTCCTTGCTGTTGATCTGTCACTGTAGAAGCCTTGCCTTAGACCACCTGGGAGACCTGCACGGGGGCAGGAAGGACGGACTCATGGTTCCTCCAGTTGCATCCACTCCTCCCCACTGGGGAAATGATGTTCTACTATGACAGAGCATAACGTTTTGATCTCCTGATCACCCAGACAGGGACCTGTTGGGGTGGGATGAGGTTTGACATCCCTCGTAGCTGAGCTTGTGCATGAAACAGCCTATGCATGGGGCAGGGGAGCGGACAGAGGCAAAAGGTAAGTGAAATACATGCCCAGGCAAGTTCCTATTTGCTCTGCAGCTGGGAGGCACACTCGGAGTGACCAGCCCAGAAGTACCCTGGGTCCCACAACGGAGAGGGAAGCAGTGGAGCACATCTCTTGGCAACGTTCAGTGGGGTCACGATTTCCCCTGGGAACTCTTGATATTTCTGCTATTGCTGCTTCTAGCTGAGCTCATCACAAGATACTTTATCCTGCATAGCGATGTTCAGCCTCCCATAGTCAGTGAACACATGCCCCTTCTACGTATCAGAAATTCAACCTTCAGCTCTATCCAGGTTTCTGTGTTCATCACTGCAGCAGTATATGACAAATAGCTCCATTTAAACATTTCCTCCCTCTGCCCTCACAGACTGGTGTCTTACTGCTGACACCAACACCCTGCCCTGCTCACGTGTGAGTTACCTGTGCGCTGGGGGTGACCTCTCCGACCCAGCGTGTACCCCGACACTTCAAGGACTGTGCAGGGCAGTACGCTGTTGAGGTAATGTGTTATTAATGTTTCCTGCAACACCCAGATCATAGCTGGGCAAAATTTTTTGTCTGAAACAACAAGTGAGAAAGATTCTATACAGAGTTACAGATTTTTTTATTTTTTTTAAAAAAATTTGGGTCAATTTTACCAATGCGTGTGTTCTTAGAAATAGCTGTCATTGGGCTGGGGGAGCACAACAAACCAACCTGAAAAAATGAAAACACTGTACTTTGACATTTTTGATAGTGATGTATTTTGCTTTTCAAACGCAAAACAACTTTTCCACTTGAAATGACTTTCAAAATGGATTTAAAAATTATTCAGAAAACTCAAATTGAAAACACCACTCTGTTTCAGACCAATCAAGACAATTCTTCACCACAAGTGATTCTTTTTAGTTCTTAATTCTGTGAATTTTTGTTTAAATATTCATCAGCTCAAATGAAAATTACTTCCTTATTTTCCTATGGCTGTCAGCAAAGCATGAAACCCTTCTTCACATTCAGCTGTAATCCTGGACCCAATTTAAAAGAATATTTAAACATGCCCTTAATTCTGAGACTAAGTTAAGTACCTATTCAGGTTCTACACTGAATAACTATGAATGCCAGGTATGCTGAACTGCCAGGCTTAGCAAGGCCTCCCCAACCCTCCTTTCTCCTCTTCAGATTTTTCTAAATAGCATTTTTCTTCATCGCTCAGTGGAAAAAATAATGACAGTGTTTTAGAAATTGAGAAGAAGTTTCATACATTCCGAAGATACTGTTCCTGACCTTGTGATCATCAGAGAGAGAAAATAAAGCAAGATCTACAAAACTTCGGTGTTTGGAAATAATGTGAGTTCTCTTGGGCACCTGAAAGGTTTATCCCCTCCCATCTTTCCAAACAGGTATTATTTATTGATCTAAAGACACAGAAACAAGGACTGAGTAAAAAAAACAAGAGAAAGAACATTAAGAGAAGGAATATAATTCTTAGAGAAAGCACCTGACCAATTAAATTACCATTATTCCCCCTTCCCTCTCCAGCCTTGTTCTATACAAATAGAATAAGCAATTGAATTCACACCGAAGTCCAGTTCTTCATCTTTCTGTAGTTCAAACACATTGTGGAACAGACTAGGCTCCATTTGCATATACATGTATTAAAAAAAGAACACATTTCAACTGAAAAAACCCCACATTTCAAGCTGCTTATATTTTATACGTACACATACATTTCACACATCAGGGGAACAAGCAGGCAGAACCACAAGCGGTTAAGTTAACAAGCTCCTAGCACCCTTCCTTTGTTCAGCTCCCACAAATTTCTGCTGCTGGTGGGTGTAAGTCTTTTGAACTTCTTGAAAGCAACAAAGAGCAAACTGTAGATCCGTGCATTTAACCACATACTTTCCCGGGCTGCAGGCAGAACAGCTCTTGACTTGAAGAGGAGCAAGGACACGCGTCCAAGGACACGCTGGTGAGGAGCTCACAGCACTCCCTGGGGCCTCTCTGTTTATTCTCCATTTGTTTATCAGTTTCAGTGGGACACTCGTATCCAGAGTGTCCGAGTGCCTCGGCCATCACTCAGGTGGCTTTCCTCACCAGCAGGAAGAAGAAAATTACCTTGAGCTTTGCTCCCAGGGTTGAAAGTTGGGGTGAGTTAGTGCAACCCAAGGGATGCTGGAGAGTTTGCCCACCCCTCCGCATCTGGCGAGCTGCCTCTGTAAGAGGTGCTGGTTGTGTTCCTCACACCCATCCTGGCTCCTAAACACCATTAAACACACCTCTCTTGTTCGCTTGTTGTGAGGCTACACCTTCTACAGCTAGTGAAAAGCTGGTCTAATGCCTTGTAACAATATTGGTGGACACAGTCATAATGAAATATTTCCAAGCTATTGCACAGCCAGAAAAAGAAAGGAAACTACTGTTGCTATGACTGCACTATAGAAGTTTTCCAATATTTTAGATATTTAAAAGGAAAAAAAAATAGTTTGGAGAAGGAAGGAAATTTGGAGGAAGGGGTAGGAAACTCTAAGGAGGCCAGAGCCAAGAATCTGGAATCAGGAAAGGCTCTTCAGAGGAGAAGACAAGGCAGAATAGACTATTACCCAGCAAGGCAGAAGAGAGCTTTAACTCGTATTTGCTACTCTTTGCAGACTCACTCCCAGATGTAGCAATAAAATAAACACCTACCTCATTAAATCAGCTTCACGATGCACCCAAGAAATTCTGCTCCTTCTTGGTCAGAAAAGGACACATGAAATCTCTGTCACACGTTTGCCTAACCCAAGATCAAGCTGCTAAACTGCTTAGCAAACAGAAGCAGTAAAATCTTCGGAAACCCTACCTGCCCTGTAACAATCTCCCTAAGGCACAACCCCCTCTGACCAGGTGGAGACCATTGCCCCTGCCCCTGGGGAATCAGCAGGGCTCTGGCCACACCTGGGAAGCCTCACTTGGGCTGGGCTCACCCTGCTTCACCGCAGGTCAGAGTCTTGGGGAGGTTGGGGATCACTTAGGGGTCACCTACATGGAAAAGCAAACCCAACATGTGCTGCACCCGCAGTCAGCATCTTCCCGCTGCATCCCAAGGTTGCACATTGGGTTTGCTCAAGTCAGGACAAGAAGGGAGGTTGGGCCCTGCACCGCTCCCCAGGGAAAGGCTGCTCTGCCAGCCTGCCTCTGACTCACTGTTGTGACAGTCGGTATTAAAGCTCAGGTGGTTTGAAGATCGGTGGAATAGAGGCATTTAAAACCCCTCTTATTTCACCTGTACATTTGGCTTTTAAATAACCGTGCTAATTCAAAAAGGTTCCTTGTTATTTACCACATCAGCCCCCTTGAATATACCAAGCATTGTTCCACGTTATTGTACCCCTCCTTTTTAAAGTGGATTTAAGCCATTACGGTCTATCACATAAATCCTTCTTAGTTTGTGGATTATTGACCTGATAGGCCCAAACAGCTCCATCTGTCCGTTTAAATGGGCACGAATGCTGTGAGTGTTTATTGCTTTCAATCCTATTATTTGTAAAGTGCTTTCTTCCTCTGTCTCTGTGTACGAATGTTCGGTGTTCAGGGACAATTTATCGCCGAGTTCTTGTCTAAACTCTTTTAATTATAGGGCTTTCCAGGGCAAACTGCCCACGTACAGTAGCATAAGTAAGCATACTGCCACTTGACTGGGGAAATGAAGCTGTTGACTTAGAGCCAGCCCTTAGGAGGGATGTAAAAGTTGATAGACTGGAGGAACATTCAAAAGTGAAAAGGGACTCCCTTGTGAAATGTTGACATGAATCCAGTCTCAGCTAATGAAGTTTTACAGCCATAGAGAAAGTTACTTCCAGATACCTGCTCCAAGCAGTTCTTATGAATGAGCTAAATTGATGCTCTAAGGGGCATTGCTTGAAGTGAAAACAGGAATAAAACAGTTTATTACCTGGTGATACGTGTCAGGGGTCAGGGTGAGAGTGTGCGGAGAAAGACAGGCATTTTTCGTTGGTAGTTGTCGGCCAAATCATTTACAAAGACTGAGTTAATCATCTCCAGGTGTTGAGTCAAATAATGTCTGATGGAAGTATTGAAGTGCTATAAAAAGGTTCCCTGTGCAAGGAAGCCTGTTCTCCTGCACCACGGGTACTCTGCACACAGAGTTACTACTGTTGGGTGATGTACTGAAAAGGCTGGCCGACAAAAAGACTGAAGTCTGCCAAATTTGGCTGCCACCTCAGCCTGACGGATTTCCTTGCTGTGGTCCTGTCCTCTTCCTTCGGGGAAGCCTCTCTGCTCGCCGCCAGCCGGCCGGGCCAGGCAGAACGCGTGGAGGTCTCTTCCCAGTACGCAGAAGGCTTTCCCTCTGGCACGCCTGGCTTCTGTTTGCAACAAGAATTACTGGAAAGGAGAAATTTTAGCAAGTCAGTCCTGAATAATATTTTAAAATCTTACAGAAACTGAAAAAATACTTTGCAGATAATCTGTGATAGCTTCTGTATGCATAAATAGAGGTGTCTTAGGCCTGACACTTGGAAGAGAGTGGTTTGTATCCTGCTCATACGCTTTTCAAGGAGCTTCATGTTTCTGATGCAGAGCTAAACGTAACTTATGGATGCACTGGATGCATGGTCGTTTTTTCAGGGATGGGGAAACTCAGGAAAGTGGGAGGACGTTTTTGGCAAGCTACATTTTTGGAAAAGTCAGGTGCCAGGACCTTCTCAAATTCAGAGCTAAGGCCAAACTGTGAGCGCAGCTGTTGAACACATTTGCTCATACTGTTTCATACATGATTGTGTTAATGTAAGAACACTTGTGTGAGTAGCCACAAGTCTAGAGCCCATTCCACTTACTGCTTTTTTTTTTTGTTGCTTTTGTAAGTGATTTCATGCATTTCTTTAAGTCATCTGGATCCTTTGACCCACTCTTGGGTCTTTGACTCACTGTAAGATTTACACAATACCAGGGACAAAATCGTGTCCTAAGCAGAAAGCTTGCATGAAATATTTCTTCCCTGAAGTGAAAGTAATTAACTTTTTTCTAAAAATGTCCCACTTACAGCAGCTAAATTTATTGCATCCTAGGCGCTCACACTTTGATTTGGCAGCAAGAGACGTGGTGGCCTCTGAAGACAGTTCGCCTAGCAGCTTTTAGGAGGGAGCAGCAGCCTCCCTGGCTGAAGCAATTTGAAATTCTGCCCTGTTATACAAATTCAAAGCAAAAGTTTGAAGAATTTAGGAAACTTTCAGTCCCCCTTTGGCATCAAACAGAACAGTTATTTTTGGGGATGAGCACATGTAATCCTGCCATGCTGGTTACTCAGCCTAACGGAAAAAGAGAGCGATCCAGACGTTCAGCTGCACCTTGGGCAACTGTTTTAGCAACACTTTTGAAATGCTGATATGCTTGAAGATATGGAAGACAGTGATAAAGAGCATCTCTGCAACATGAAAAATTACAGCTTTGCTCTCTGAGCTGTAAGCAGAACACTACCTTGCATTCTGCATAAGGCATATCCATAAGCTTTAGGATGGCATCTAGAATTTCAAGTGAATATTGGTTTCCTTACTGTATAGCATTAACTTGCATTTTTATCCTACAGAAGTTGCAGCTGAGCATCTGATAGAGGAGCATCTAGGAAATAAATGTGTGTTTATGTATTTTATTTTTATATATATAGTACGTACATATACACGCAAACTGCATGTAACCAATTCTGGCCACAGTCGACCTAGATACCAATAGAATATGTTTAACCCTGAGGTATTTCTATGAAAAATCAGTACATTTATGACAGCATTATGTTTGTCCGAACTCAGTCGCATCGCGTTGCTGAGATGAAATTACCCCAAGCTCTTTTCCGAGTGGGGCGAAGTGGGCTCCCTGCACACGAGCACGACCTCTCCACCAGCGAAAGGGGACCGGGCTCGCTAGAGAAAGCTCAGCTCCAGCACCCTGAACGAACATGGAGCCAGAAGGGAACCTCTCAGATGCTTGCTGCTACTGCGTGAATGTTTCAGTCACCAGAAGGAGGGAGGAGGTTTTAGTCTATCACTGGAAGCTATTCATTTTACGAACTGTACCCATAATGTGGCTTATATTCCACTTGGCAACTAAATTAGTTTCTGAGTTTATATTCACAGTAATAAGGTTTATCTTGTTAGGCTATAAAATTGAACTTATTAATCGGACACTAGCAAAGATGGGTTTTGAACAAGTTTTTTAGCTATTTTAATAGCTAGGACAGCGTTTTGGTGATGATTTTAATACTGTCTTAAAAATCGTATCCAATGAATTATGGAGGCTGAGGGAAAACAATCACTGCTGTAATAGTTTAATAAAGCAGTCCACATTCTACTGCAGGCATGTAAACTGACCTGTTTCTGTGAAAGCCACTCTTCTGCTGCTCGGTTTGATAGGCTAATAAAAAGAAGAGACATTCTGTAGTTGATTATAAGCTTTTAGACCTTATATTTCATGAGACTGAAACGTGATGGGTAAGACAGTACACATTTCTTCATAGGAAACTTTGGTGCTTACACAGATTCATGTATTCCTCTTATGATAAAGGGTATGAAACAAAATAAATTGCTATACATAAGTCTTTCATCATGAAACAGAGCAATAAAAATTTAGAAGGGTATCAGGTTATGAACTTGATGGTTATAATCTCAAAGCATACCACTACCTGGGAACATTACATAGTACAAGCCTCATGGCCACCTGGAATTCTTTTAAGCTATACAGTAGTTATCCTACGTCATTTAAAGGGGAAAGAATGATGAATGCTCAATTAATTGTAAAATCAGTATCACAGAGAGGAAACGTCTGACTATTTTAACATGCCGATATGAATGGTCTCTGCTCGTAGCCTGTGGGCAGAGTGCAGTGGAGAACAAAACATGCAGAGGAGTTTTAGCAGGAGGACTTCAGCTGGCCTTGTCCCTTCTCTGTGCCAGGCAGCGGCTGTCAGTGGTCCTAGGACAGAGTGAGTCATCTATGGAAGCCGAAACAGGCCCTTTTTCTCCAAATAACTCTGTTCTTTCCATTTATTTTTTTTTCAAAAATCAGTGAAGACTATACAAGTAAACTCAGCATGACTGATCAGAGCTTGCTTTTTAAACAGTAAAGGCCAACACACTGTTCTGAAATCACAGCGAGTATCAAATACCTGACAAATTGATGGTGTCCCGGACGCTGAGAAGGAACGACGCAGAGGAACACAGATTATCTGATAAATATCTAGACCAATTCCAAATGGTCCCAAAGGAGGAACGTGGTCTAGTTTATGAGGACTTTATTGTGTTGCCCTCTACTCCCTGAAGAGATGTGGCTGCCTACGAGCTCCGTGCAAAGCAAGAACACTGTTTACCGAAAGGATCCTTCTCCTTTGAGCTCTGCAGCAGCTGTAAATGCTGAGAATGGTCAAGCTCTTGTTCGCCTCTTAGACACCAGCAAACCTCTGTGGCAGAGCCGTCATAAAGCTTTGTGTTCATACAGCACCTACAGGTCAGCTTGTCAGAAGAGGCTTCCTTGTGATTCCCTAATAAAAATAATGAGTGAATAATCATTGGCAATATACATGCAAATTGGCTTTCCAAAGCATGGAACCACAAGACCGAGTTTATCAATCAAGGGCACCGAAGCAATTGCGAGCAGTCCCCAGAGACCGAGTCCTCCAAGAGTGCATGAAATCAGTCTGGCAGCCTGGGAAATACATAGTCCGTTGCCTACATCCACAGAGACATTCACCCTCTCACTGAGGAGCGCAGATTGAAAGGGCTGTTTCAGGACAGGAGCAGTCACTCTGCAGGGAGAGGCCAAGTAGAGGTGATCGTTATTTTATCTGTGCTGAACAACATGTGTAAGTAAACTGCATATAATTACGACAAAATACCATCAACAACGTGACGGTCTCCTGTTGTGTGCCGGGGCATTTGGCACACAGTGCTGCCAAGTCAGATGTTTGTTCCCGTACCGATGCTTGGTGTTTGTGTTTTGCCTGTTGCTTTGACTCTCACTCTTGCTTCAATGAAGACTTCTTATGCTGTCGCTGTATACAACGTTCACGATTTATGCCAGAGGACTGAAGTCCAGTAGGCAGAGCCTCGGCTTCCTTCCTTACTGCAGGGGCTGGTCCCTGCCAGAAGCTCTTTCCATTCCCTGGGGAGAGAAATGATCGCAGCCAGCGGCGTACCAGGGACGTACGGATGGCTGCAATGGCAGGCAGGTGGAGATCCCTCCTCAGGGGAGGGGAAGGCCAGTTTGCCCGGAGGACTGGCTAACGACCTCGTGCTGTCAGACTTAGCTTGTGATACTCATGGCCTGGACTTGCTGGGGGGCCTTGCACCACTGCTAAATCACGTCAGCCTTTTGGGGGACTGATGGTCTGGCCCCGTTTCAGCCTTGCCAACGAGAGCCTTTCTGTCGGCTTTGGCGGGAGATGGCAAAAGCTGCAAGAGCGAAGGCTGAGCTCTCCGTGTGCGGAGGTGCTGTACAGCAAGTGAGATGATCTCATCCTGTCTCACTAGTCTCAACCGAATGTGGATGAACTCCAGAGGTTTTCTGAAGCTTATAAAATCAAGGGAGAATAAATGGCTTCAGCTTTTAAGTTGCTTTCTTTGCAAAGCAATCCTGGGTGGTTATCGTGGATTAGGATAAAGCTAAATAAATGGGCAGCACAACTGCTGATGAAATCTAATACTGACAAATACAGTGTAGTCACAAGAATGACTAAACAGTGCTAACAGGGCTAAAGCTGCGTATTCACAATTTTCGTTGCAGGTGTAACTACTCCCCAGAAAAAAGAGCTTTAAAAGTATGCTGTACATACTTAGCAACCGGTCCTGGAGAAGCAAGGCAGTCTTGAATATCTCCAAGGCTTTGTAAGTGGTTGGAGATATAGGTCCATCTACCTGATGAGACCATCAGAAAGCATGGGATTAATACGTACAATTTCTGTCTGTGTTTCCTCTTTTTCTGATTAGAAATTTTGTTTGGATGCAACACTGGGTTGCGGCACTGGTCTTGGATTTCTGTGCTTCTGGCAGCCCGTTTTGAGGAGCAGGACAAAAAACCACAGCACACAGGTGCGTCAGCTCTGTAACAGAAACGCTGGTACAAGCAGACGTGCAGCAGGGTTTAAGTGCAATGCGGTGCAGCATTTAAGGCCTTAAACTTTCAGAAGGCTGAAGGATGCAAAGGGGATGCGGTGGCGCAGGAGGCGGGCAGGCAGCAAATCCCCATCGCCTCGCTGATGGGGAGCGTGCGCTGTACCCCAGCGACCTCAGAGTGGGGGCATGCAGACCCCTTGCACCCCGCACCTTCGGTTTGGAGGTCGAGGCACTGGGGGTTTGACTGGAAATAAAGGGGAGATTGAAAAGCCGAGCGACGCGTGAAGGATTTTCCAGGCAGCGATGCGGTGTAAGGCGAGCACCAAGGCTGCCGCCTCTCCAGCGGGGCGTTTGCCTCGCAGGCGGGGCAATGAGCCATCTAGAGGCAGCTGCAGCCTGAGCAGCCCCTGCCCTGAGGGTCTGCCCTGGAGGGAGAGAGAGCCCAGCCTGGTGTCCAAGGCCTTTGCACCCCCCCGAGCCCCCGCTCCCTCTCCCACAGCCCTTCCCTGCGTCCCCGTCCCCAGTCCCCGTGTCCTGGGGAAAGGAGAGGCAGCTGGGCACAGCGATGGCTGGCTTCGCCCTTTGTCAGGGCACTCCAAAAACATTTCCAAACCGTCTGCGGGCCATTGAGCAGTCCTCATCCTACCTGGTGTTTCTTTAAAGACGTGGCAAGAGTTGAGGAAAACAGCTTCTCTCTGCTACCCACTAATCCTTTCACAGCCAAACTGTGTGTGAGGCGGGTCTAACCGCCGTTCATCTCGGTCCCGGTAAGAGCCGTGAAGGGCAGCAGGCACAGCCTGCCCTGCCGACACCAGCGGCCAGGGCACGGCCTCCCCCTCGGCCTTTCCCCCAAGGCAGCCAGGAGGAGGGAAGAGCGATGGAAAACCACTGGGGACCAGGCTGCAGAGCAGCTTCAAACATAAAAGGTGATTGATTTCTGACTCTTAATGGGTTAATTACATAGAGTCCTGCGCTTTCTATCCTGGGCAAGCACTGTGGGTATGCCGTGAGTCTCCCGGAGCCGCGCAGGGGCCTCCTCTCCCAGCCCTCTCCATCCCGGGGCAAGGAGCAGGCGGGAAGGGCCGGCACGCCGCCTCTCCTCGCCACGTGCCATCACCTCACCCTGGTTGCCTCTTACTGCCCTTGCTTCATTTTCAAGGACTTGGAACTTATCAAAAGCAGCAGTTTACTCTATAAGGGAATTTATTCAGGCTTTGAAAAAACCCTCCAGGCACTTTTGTACACCTGTCTTAACAAGACAGCATAAAACCTTTCTGCATTCCTCCTCAGCAACACGTTATGTCCTGGTCATGGGGGCTCAGCTCCGTCCGGAAAAGTGCCCTGCGTCTTTTCTCTGCTTTCTCTTCAAAGCTCTGCGTGATTCCCGTCTGTCTGCTATCAAACCACAACTTCTCCACAAGGAGAACCTTTCCTTTTACTCCCCGTTTCCTCAAAGAAACCACCCTGTAAGCTCGGCGACACACCTCAAGCCCCTCGTGACGATGTTTGTGGTGTTACTTGCTGAATGATCTTGCTCCAGCGGTCTGCAAGATACAACAGCAAAATGGTTCCAGCGATTTCTCTGCTCAAACAGCAAAGTCCAGCACTAGCATTTCCTATGTCCTTACTTTTCTTGAACAGATCTTAATTAAAAACCTATTAAAATTCCATACTTTGATTGAGACAGTGATAATTTGAAACATGTCGTTAATTTCTCCACACCGCTGCCAAGTTCACCCATCCATCTCAAAGAAAAAAGGAAAAAAAAGAGAAAAAAAAAAAAGCTACAACATTACACAGAATTTAAAAAAATGAACCTCACCTTATATAAGTCTCTCACAGGATATTTGTGGGATGATATGGAAAATGGCATGTATAAGTCCTTCCACTTTAATTTACTGTGCACATTATTTTAAAAGGTGTGATGGCTGATTTGACTCAAGTAAGTACATATGTTAGCTAGCCCTCACCTGGCTGCTTTTGGAGAGTAATCAGGGAAGGTGTTCTTGATTTTTCTTTTTCCCCCTTTCCAAATGGAAGCAAATATGTGATGCATATGTTCTCGAGCAGAATGCAAACATGTCCTTTCATTTAATCTCTTTGATAATACTTGCTTTGATAAACTGGTAAGACTTTTGGAATCAGCAGTTTTAAATGAGATAAGGCTACAGCTCGATGCTTGGGCTGATGTATTAGCAAGGCAGGGGAAGGATTATTTATTCTTGGAAGTCTGTGATGGAATTGATGTAAAGCCTAAAAAAGATATGTTTCTTTTATAAAGATGTTGGTGCTGTGTAAGCAACAATCCACACATTTCATCTGCCTGTTATGTTGTTGGTCTCGCAGGCGCTACAAACCCCCACTGCTGTACGCAGTCGTAGCAGCGATCACTAGCCCACTAGCAGCAGATCCCTAAGTACTTGTAATGCAGCCTAGTCCTAAACTGGAAAACACATAACTGGCCTATTTTTTTGGTTTGATTTTAAACTTTCAGCCAACAAACACCTCGGTTTCCTGCATGCATTTTTCGAGGGTAGAAAGTTCCAATTTAGTTAATGCCATCTCAAAGGAACCAAAAAATTTGCTTTTTACTCTTGACTTTGTCTTTTGGGCTACAGAACTCTAAAGGTCAGGATTCGTTTTTGTCAGGATGAAGAGCAGAAGAGACCATCTTGGGTTTTGTCAAGCAACTCTCTGGCCTCCTTTGAGAGCTCAGCCTTTGGGGGCTGCAGCGGGGCCGGACGCAGGGCTGTCTCATAGCCTTTGGCACCCATTTAGGTTTGATGCCTTTCTTTTGGCCAGTATACTGGTAGTCCTTTGGGGCTCACAGAAGGAATTTTGCCTGTGTCACAACTGTCTGGTCAGTGCTGAGGTTTCATTGTTTTTTCTGAATCCAGATATCTAGTAAGTAAAATACGTAATTTGCATTATTAAAGCTGGCAGGTGCCTAGCAGAAGGGACTGGTTTCCCAGCAGACTGGCATTTAAAGGGGAAGAGCTGCAGAGTCACAAAATGTTTTCCTGACACTAAGTCAAAATTTCCCATGTTTCACAGCTTGTGTCTGCTGCCTCTCGCCCTTCCAGCACGCAGCTCCAAGAGGAGTCGTGTTTGGGGTTCGCAGACAGCAGGTCTGCCCTTCACCTTCCCTCCTTCCAGCTGAAGACACCCAGCTCTCAGCCCCTCCTCGTACACCGCCTGCTCCAGCCTCTCGTCGGCCCTCTGCTAGACTGGCTCCACAGCATCGGCATCCCTCTCGTACTACAGAGGCCAGAAGCGGAGGTAGCACCCCAGCTGTGGTCTCACAACTGCAGAGCAGAGGGAAATGATCGCTTCTCCATTCTTGCGAATGCAGCCCGGGATGCTGTTGGCTTTCCTTGCTGGCTCCTGGTCAACTTGGTGTCCACCGGGACCTCCAGGCCTTACCTGCAAAGGTGCTTTCCAGCCAGCCAGACCTCAGCCTGTCCTGTGCGTGGGCTTATTTCTCACCAGGGCAGGCCTTGGTCTCGCACTTTGTTGAACTTCGTGAGGTTCATCTCGGCCCTGCTCTCCAGTATATTGGCTGCTTCCCTGTTTTGACGTCATCTGAAAACCTGCAGGGAGCGCACTCATTCCCCTCATCCAGTCCCTCAGTGAAGACACTAAACAATACTGGCCCCAGTATGGATCTCTGGGTAAGTGGCTGACATTTGGACTTCGTACCCATGATCACCGCCCTTGGAGCCTGATGGTTCAGAGGATTTTCCACCCAGTTTCTTGCCCCCTCGTTCAGTCCACCTCTCACCAATTTCTTTATAAATTCCATTTCCAGAAGAAGGTGTGGAAGAAGTTAGGACTTAAGATAACCATCTGGGTCCTGAAGAAAATGTTTTCATCAGCTTGAGCAGTAAGTACGTACGTAAATTGAGGTGGCAACTTATGCCAAAAACTTTTCTGGATTGTGAAATGCTGCTGGTTTGCCCAGAGGTCTGCCAAATAACCAGCAGAGAATCAAGAATATTGGGAGTTGGAGAGCACCTCGTGTAGGCTGGCTGTTGGAAGGGAACTTGCATAGTACCTATGTCAGACTAAGGCTTGATCTGGTAATTTTAAAAACATCAAGCTCATTCAAAAGATAATGAGTCCATGAGCTAATCCCTGGATGTCAAGCTATCACTCTTATTTGAGATACACCTGCCAAATACGTATAAACAGTATTGTTATTGTCTTTAGTAACTGTTTGTAGATAATTCCCTACGGTGTACGTGCATTATTTCTTAATTCTTGGAAACATAAGATCTTTTTCTTGTGATTTGATTTATAGTAGTTAGTTTAATTGTTCCTTTTCTAAGACTAGCTGCTGTAATGACCTCTCTGTGGTCAGCTGGGAGAAAGGGTGACCACAGAAATTGAGTGATACTAAGGAAAGATATAAAAATTAAAAATTACAAAACCATCAAGAAAAGTTCCTCATAGATCATTTCTTCCAGAATATTTCAGAATTATTTTTAACTCCGTTGGATGTTACTCTTGCTGATGTCTCTGTATCTTATATAGAATCAACACTTTCAGAAAAGGGACTCGTGATTTTAGATGCCACTATTTCGGGTGCTCAAACTGAGACATTTTACTGGAGGCTGGTCATCAAAAGGTGATACTTATCACTCTGTAGCAACTATTTCCACTCCCATTTTTAAAACAGTGGTTACATAGCCCTTCTGACTCGTGACGTCCCAGCTACTGAGATCGTAAGTGGGGCTGTTACCCTGTCTCCGTGCATTAAGCACCTATGGCAGTGCCGGGGATGTTCAGTAAACAAGTCTGGCTTTTCTCTTTGGCTGAAGCGTTGCCAGACACTGGAGAAGCCAGGCTCTGAACCTCAGAGACATTTAGGATGATTTAAATGGGAATCAGGAGCCTGCCTTCGGGTGCTTGGGCTCTATGCAGCACGAGTAGGATGAACGGTTCCAGGTCCTCTAAGGCTTTCAGTGCCCTGCAAGGGGCCCACGGTGGAGGTCCCCAAACTGCCCAGCTCAGAAGGAGCAGTGTGGCACACCGCATCTCCGCTTGCCCACCCGCACCTTCCTTCAGTCTGGCACGGGGGGTCGGTGTGTGGGGGGGCCCTCCAGCAACCCCCCCTGCCTGCAGTCCGGCACGGGGGGGGCGGTGTGTGTGGGGGCCCTCCAGCCACCCCTTGACTCACCGCACAGCTGGGACCGGGCTGGGGTACTCACCCGGGATTTCAGATTCAAGGGAGGGACCACGGACAGCATCTGTCGCCCAGTGCAGGCACGGCTGAGAAAATTAGCTGGTAAGTCTGGAGCAGGCTAAGAAACTTGGGAAAAAATGGAAATGCACTAAAAGACAAACATGAAGAGGGAAGGAGCATGAAGTTAGTCAGGCAGACCTTTTCAAATACCAAAGACACATCCCTACCTCAGCGGCAGTGGATGGGGGGATTTTTTCTTCCCCCCCCCCCCCCTTAAACTCGATGCGCAGATACGTGTTAATTTTTCTGCAGTGAAAAAGATAGGGCAACAGCAGACCCAGAACCTAAATATAGCTGCTTCTACACTTAGTTACTCTGTAATGCAGCTTGATGATGGTTGCCAGAGAAACCCATTTGTGCTGTTGAACAAGGTTGTGCTGTCCCTGCTTTATCCTCTCCCACATAATGAACTTTTTAAAAAGTGAAGGTTTGGTACAGAATTGAGCTATGTGGAACGCGCTGCATAGGGAGGCAGTGAGCGTTCGGATGTCAGCTGGGTACGTGTACTTCTCCACGGTGGGGCACGGTGGAAGAGCTGAAGGTACCTCTGCAGTGCTGGAGAACGGCAGCGTCGTGAGCTCGGCCGGAGCTCTCCTCCCTCGGATGTGGGCGCGGGTGAGGAGAGGCACTTTCACAACACACTCGGCAAAACCTTTGCCTGTCTCTTGAGTTCGGCAAGAGCCGAGCTTTTTAACAGTTAAGAGGTGTGGGATTACCTCATGACTGCATAGCTTTTCACAGTCACAGGTTCTTCCCTGCCAAAGACAAGAAGCAGACGAGCCAGAGAACGACATGAGCTGAAAGCATGACCTACGGCCTTGGGCTGTCCCTCCTCCTAGGACCTGCGACCGAGACCAACCGGGCTGACAGCAGATCAAGGCAGCGATGTCTGTGCTAAAGAGTGGGACCTGGGCATTAAAATCCGATAAGGGTGCCGAGGGCACAGGGGAAATGGGCCAGGGCTGGCCTATGGGCAGGCAGCGGCCCTGCAGCCTGGGAGGCAGATGGCTTCGGTGGGGTGAAAGTACAGGGCTACCAAATCATGAGCCTTGCAGAGCAGACACGTAGGGGTTGAATAACTGTTCAGTCCCCCCTGGTACGAGAAGTAGGGTCCAGGAATAATTCTGGTTTCCAGGTCTCAGCTGCGTCTCCTCCCTGTCTACCGTGTCTTGTCCATAGGAGCGTAGCACCACTCAACTGGATCTTCCACTGGTTCCCAGGCTCAATTTCTGCAAGGTTGTGCTTCCCTCGCACCGTTATTTGGTCGCTGGAACCAACCTCCTCTACCGCATAGCCTTGTCTCCAAGGAATGGATTTTCATGTTGGGCTGTGAACTAAGTAACGTCTGTAACTCTCGGTCAAGATGAAGAGCAAAAATGCAGTCCTCTCATACTTGCTCTCTGTAAAGTCCTTTAGTTAGCCCTGTGAACTTTTATGAGGCTAGAAGCCTTACAGACTTTTAAAAGGAAGCGTGCGGAGTATTTCCCCTGGGATTTCCCCTTTAGCTCTGGAATTAGCTCAGTCTTATTACTTATTGATTAATCAGGGCATTAGTCTTGTGACAAAGGTTTCAGCAAAGCACTGAACAGGGAAGGAACAGCACTGAAAAGCAACAAGGCTGAAAATATGGCCGCAGAAAATAAAAAAGTATTGATCTCCAGAAATACTGTACCTGGCTGGGGAACAGCAGAGCCACAGAAAAAAAAAATGACATGGCTTAAGCTCACAGTAGAAGCGTCTCTTTGGCAAGATGGGAAAAATAAGTCATAGAGGGGCATGATGGCAAACGAGTGAGAGCACTGGGGGAAAAAAGAAAGAAATAAGGAAATCTCACACACACCTGAAGCCAGGCAGCTAAGGAGAGAGTGCAAAATCCCCAGATGATTTGGAAGCTGCACTTAGAAACCACTCACCGCTGGGCAGGAGATCGACAGTACGGTGACAGTGAGATATTAAGCAGAAGGAGAATGGTATGGAAACACCACCACCGGATTGCTAGAAATATATGAACATGGGGAATGGAGGTGGAAATAATGTTTTCAGAGTTCGATATGGGAATTTTGTCCCCTCCAGTAAAACTGGCCTTATTTCTTCTGAAAGGTGTCTTCAAGGCTTTTTAAAATAGCCTCAGACATTTCCCTTGATGCTGGTCTAATGTTTCCTCTCATTTCTTTCCCTTTGCTTAGGATCTCCCCGTGACTCCCTTTGTTGCTTAAATATACGGAAGGCAACCTTTGGTTTTCACATGTTTTCTTTCTCACGGGATTCATGTTTTAAAACCTGCTGACACAGTGCCAATCTGGGTGCTTGTTTCATACTCTTTTCTGCCTGAAACGCCTAAGACAGCAAGTCACTGGTTGTTTTTTTTCTCATTCCTCCTTCACACAATGACTTCTGCAATAAGGCCCTGTTACTTCATTAGAGTTGCTAGGCACTTGCTGTAGTGCTGGTAATTATAATAAAGAACAACGCACGATCCCACAACGCGTTTCAAAGTCCTCCTCACCTCAGCAAATACATGCAGACATACATCGAGAGGTTTACCCCTACCCAGTGCAGTTTCCTAGCACAGAAAAATCCTACCTTCAGCCTCTTTGTATTATCGTGTCCTTGATTACCGTGGCTTTCATTATCAATTGTCTTTCTTCAAGGTTTCAGAAGTCAGTGGTTAATAGCACTTTTTTCATAACTTTCTGGCTCTCATCTTCGTGAGCAGGCAGGAGTTGTTCTCTTTCAATTTACAACAGGACAAAAGGTTTCCGTAGGCTTCCTGCTCTACCTACGCGCTTGGGAAACGTAGCAGGGAGAGAGGTGCTGCTGGAGCCCAAGATCCATTAGCACTCGTTTCCCTTGCAAGGGCACGAGAAAACGTGATTCTCTACGCAGTGTTGATCGCAAATACAGTGTATGACTCTCAGCTTTGCAGTATGGCACCGTATGACTCTCGGCTTTGCAGCCATACTTTGTCTTGCTATCGCTGTAACTAGATTTAACCACTGCCAAGTTTTAGACAAATCTTTCAGCAAGTGCCAGCAAAAGGGGTTGGTTGTAACGGGGGCTCTAATTCTGTTTTCATAACGGCGAAATAAAACTGGAGCACGTCTCAGCCTGGGAAGCCTCTAAGAGCAATACCTGGGGCTTTGCCCTAAACTCCAGGTATGGATTTCTGAGGTTTTAGGTCAGCCAAAATTTGACTGTGGCGTGACAGAGGGGTCACGGCCCCCGACTCCTCTAGAAAATAAATGCAGGACCCATCCCCTACCAGTCAAATAACAAGCACGGTTTGCTTCCCCTCTGTGCCAGCTCAACCCCATCAACTGGCTTTTATGGACAGGGTGGTGTCTGAGTACACCAGTACGATCAGCTGGGAGGGGGACAGCCCCAGCCCACGGGTGGCCCTGCAGGGGAGGTTGCACCATGCTCAGGTAGCCACAGGGCACCCGGGGCGAGCCACGTGCCCCCAGCGCTGGACCAGTTCCCCTTCCCCTGTCCTGTCCCAGAGACGGAGCAGGCCCACAACCCTCGGTGCCGGATGCGATGGGCGCAGCTGTGGGTTTGGTACCCACAAGGCGTGGGTGTACGCTTGTGATGGTGCAAGGGGCTGGGAAATACAACCCCGTGCCATGGCTGTGATTACTTCAAGTTATTCTTCAAACACTAATGACCCGAGTGGGGAAATAAGAGAAAGAGAAGAGGTTAATAGACTTAGCCACAGGAACAGCCACGTTCCTGCAATTCTTGGGCTTCAAACAAGGGACGAGACAGAAGAAAGAAAAAGTGTGATGCCGATCACTGTTTTCAATACCCTCCCACGTAGCAACTGCTTCTATTGAGCCTTTCTATTGTGAAAGCCCTTCTTTCACTGCAAACAGAGCGGGAGCTCCAGGTCAGCCTTGGCTCCCAGCGGAGGAAAACGCTGCGCTCTGGTCAACAGCAGTGCAAACTTGTTTATGCCTTTGCTTTGCTGGAGTGCTGCGTGAGACGGGGGCTCGGTGTGGCTTAGCGGGGCTTGGCTCTGCTGGGGGTGGCTCCCTAATTCGCAAGTTGGCTCCTTGCCATAAGAGAGACCCCGTCCTTCCCTGAACCTCACCAGCTGGTCCTCACCAGCCCCTCAGCCCTGTTGCCTGCAGGGCTCCAGCTCTCCGGGCAGAGAAGCTGGATGATAAAAAGTGACCACAGACCGAGAGGGCCACACACTCCTCCCCACTGCCTCGGCCCTGGTGAAATCCCAACCGGCGGATTGCGGCTGCCTTGTAGTTCCCAGGCAGCATCTGGTCAACACAACGTTGCCATCGAAGCTCCTGGAACGAGCATCCACCGCCCCGACCGCCCGCACCTGGGCTTTGACAAAGTTTGTGCCTGGATCTGAAGTTTGCTGTTTGAACTCACTTCTAGTTTTTAAATGAATTTTTTTTGGCTTCCAAGTAGAACAAAATGGAATTTACATTCTCTAGGAAACATAATCAGAATGACAGTAGAGAAACCTGAATTTGAAAAATATGATGACAGAGTACGAGCAATTAGCAAGGGAATGCCTGTAAATCCCTGTAAAAACAGGTTGTTAATAGAGATTTTTTTTTAAAAAAAAGTTCTTAAAAAGCAGAGCTAAGCAGACCCAAAGAATATGTATTGCAGAGCATTAAGGGAGTTTGCCAATTTTCCATAATACTTCTGAAAGATCTTTACTGCGGGAGAAAAGAGAGAAGCAAAAGATGTGCTAATGCTCAAGAAAAAAATAAAGATTTGCTGGCCAATTGCTATGCATACTTTCATCTCAGGAATAAAATACTGGAAAAAATATTATTAGTAGTAAAGCCAGTGGAGTACCAGAGACTAAAGAAAATGTTTGAAGGTACCCTTACTTCAACTAAATGGGTTGACAAATTATTTTAAAAGAAAGACTTATATACATGTATAGGTTAACAGTGATGACAGCTGTGCTGTAGTATCACTTCTCTGTTATTTCTGTGCGAGAATATCGGTTATAAAGCAAAATTACAAAAAAGTGGTGCCACCGCAAATTGGTTTGCTTCGGCAGCTCTCATTGTTGGTCAAGCAGTTGGTAACTGAAGGATCTTTAAGTGAAAACATGTCTTAAAATAACTTGTTCAGCAAAGAATCCCTTTTGTTGGATTTCTTTGTCTGGAGACCAGCTCCAATATTGCTCAGAGCTGCAACACGCTGCGTATGTGCAAGTCCCTCCTGCTCGCTTTTACAATTTACTGAGCAAAACAGCTTCTTGAGAGACCGAATTTAATGACCTTACGTGGAAAGACCCAGTCGTCGGGCTAAACCAGAGCCCTCTGCGGCCAACGCAACCCCTGTACACCCCCGCTGAAGGGATGGCAGCTCGGTGGAGGCACTGCAGAAAATAGGATTCCCAGGGTTTCAGAGGAATCAAACACTGCAAATAGCTGGCTTAGGGATTTAAAGGGAGGGCTTTAAGAGCTCGAATCGTTCCTGTCCTCAGTGCAGGTAATTACGCCCTCCCACTGCTTTAAACAAAAATACATTCTTCTCTTTCAAACAGTCAGATTTTGATAACTCTTTTCTGCCCACCTTAGCTCATATCAATCAGGCTTTATGTAACAGTGGTATTTTGAGAAGTGACAGCTACTCTGCAGAAAAGCTATTAGCAAAGGCCAACTTGAAAGGGAAAAGCGAACGCGAAATGTTACGGTCTGGCTGGGGACGGTATTTTCACAAATAACAACCAGCAGGAAAAGCTGACCCAAAGGGAGAATTTGACACGGAGGGATCCTTCCAACTAAATAGGATTTCGTCTCTTAGAACAGCTCCTGGCCTTAATTCTGTTTTCGTTTTCGAGGCACTACAGAAGAGGGCACTATACACTCAGCGTTTTGCGTGCGGTAATAAGAACGCTTCCATGGTCACATCAACAGCATTGAACCTTACCTGAATGTTTCTGTTAATACATTAGGGAATCATTTCTTCAAGGGCAGAGCCAGCCTGTTAAATCTCCAGCGGTTCACATTCTGGAGGATTTCCTACCCTGAGTCTTTTAGAAACACAGACCCGGGAGTCTTCTTTCACTCCGCCTTTTCTGTACATACGATCTGTAAGTCCGGCGTATGCTCTGCACGTGAAGCATATACGTGGTAAGTGCCAAACAAGCAAAAGCAGGGCCAGAGTTTAGCGATGAATGGGGCAGGCAATAGCAGCACAGTGCTTTACTTACTCCGGTGGGGCCAGGAAGGCTATCTGGAGCAGGAGCAGCCCCGTCCCCCAGGGTTCCCCCTTCCGCTGGTTGCCTTCCGTGGAACATCCAGCTGCAGGGGCGGATGCAACAGCTGGAGGGCTCCTGATGAAGCAGCCTTAGACACCGCTTCCAGGCTGTACGAGTGGCTCACTAAGTTATTATGCCTACATAAACTTGACAGGACTGCATGGACAGGGAGGAATAGAGGTAGGTATCGGTCCAGCTTGGTGTTTAAAAGTACAGGGGTGTACAATCTTCTTGACCTCACCGCCGCAGATCCGCAACGCCTTCCAGCCCTAACACGGTGCCTGGTTGCAGGGGCAGTGTCACCGCCTCTCGCCGTGGCCTGGAGAAACAAGTGCAGGAAGGTTTCCAGGCAGAGACGATGCCCTTCATCAACCTAACTGACACCGTCAGAAAAACAGTCAAGCTCTCAAGGATGTAATCGTCTGCCAGGCCTTCGAGGAGTTAAGCTTGCAGAACGCTTTGCGTGCCTTCCTT